>NC_018257.1:106527-106895 GCF_000227135.1 Leishmania donovani | reverse complement strand
GGAGAGCGCATGCCGGCAGGCTCGTCTGCTTTCTGCGTTCCCTTCCGTCTTCTATTATTGCGTTTGGCTGCGTTGATGCAGAGTGCATCCATCAACACACCACCTACGGTGGAAAAAGACGAACTCGAAACCAGCAAGGGAAGTGGTGTGTGCTGTCTGCGGTGTAGGGCTGCTAGGTGCCCATTCGCCTGTGAGAGGGACAGCTGGTGGTTGTGTGTTGGCGCGCAGCACCGCTGCATGTGCCGGACGCGTATACAGACGAGCGCTTTCCTCTCTGTTTTGCTTCGCCGCTCACAGAAGGTCAGGCGAATGCTGCAGCAGAAGGAGGGCGGGAGGGGCACGCTGGGCTTTGCCCGCTTCCTTCCCGC
>NC_018257.1:103057-106428 GCF_000227135.1 Leishmania donovani | reverse complement strand
GTGGTTGTGTGTTGGCGCGCAGCACCGCTGCATGTGCCGGACGCGTATACAGACGAGCGCTTTCCTCTCTGTTTTGCTTCGCCGCTCACAGAAGGTCAGGCGAATGCTGCAGCAGAAGGAGGGCGGGAGGGGCACGCTGGGCTTTGCCCGCTTCCTTCCCGACGCCCTCCCACACCACTTCTCGCCGACGGCTCTCGCCTTCTCTGCAGTTTGCACTCGATGCTCTGCTGCGCGCCTTTCCACCTTCCTCTCCTCTCCTCTCTGCCCCCTCTCCCCTCTGTCGTACACGCTGCTCTCTTGTCAGGTGCCAGCACAAGCACACGCGCACGGTAAGACCGCCGCTGTGGCCCAGGGTCGCTCCCTTTGCCCCCTTCTCGGGATTTTGTATATTACCGTCTCTCTCTTTCTCGTTTTCCGTGTCGCCAGCGCAGCGCGGTGGACGATGGAGAGCAACGACCACACGACGGACCTGGCGTCACACGCGCCAGGGGTGGAGGCCGCCCCCATCGCTGAACCCACACCGCCACTGACCGGTCTGGCGGAAGGTGCAGTTGTCATGGAGGGCGCATCGCATCCGAAGATGGCCGCTGCCGAACAGAGCGAGGCGACAGCGACGGAGTCGCCGCCCTCTCCTCACTCAACAGGCGAGGCCAAGACGCAGAACGCTCTGGCGGCACTGATGAGCGTGCTCGACAGCGATGAGGAGACTGCGAGGCGCGGCAGCATCTCTCTGCGCTCCCTGCAGAAGATGTGCATGCGCGTTCCGCAGCTCTCCAACGAGCTTACTCGGCCGCAGCGTTTCCAGCTGTACTGCCTGCTTCTTCTCGAGGACAGTGATGACCCGGCGGTGCCGGGCGGGGCAGCTGGGCAGGAGGACTGGACGACGTACACAAAACGGGCACTGGAGACACACGTGCACGTGGCCAAGCAGGCCGCTGCTCTCTTCCCCACCGCCCTCCACATCACCACCGACGAACTCGCCGGCCTCTTCTACCGCCTGGGCGCCGACGCGACCTTTTACTTCAATCCGGTGATGATGGAGGTCATCCTGTGCGTAACGTACGTGGTGGCCGGCAGCCGTTCTACTGACAAGAATATGCTGCTGCGCACTCTCTATCGAATGCTGTGCGTGCTGCAGAAGGATTTCATTGCGTCAGCGGCTTCTCACCTCTACGAGCCTGCGACGACGTCTTTGCTGCGCTTGATGCTGCAGTTCTACGACCCTCAACTCGCCACCCACATGGACCAGCAGCAGGTGAACATCGGCACGTACTTGTTCGACTGGTCGCGGCGCCTGCTGGTTCTGCAGTCGGACTACGACACAGCGCTGAAGGTGCTGGACTGGGTGCTCATCCTGGGCGACCCCGTCATGGTCCCCTACGTGGCACACGCCTACCTCATCACCCACCGTCGGTCGCTCATGCTATTGGGCACAAAGCAGGCGCTGACGCAGCATCTCGACAAGATGAAGTTCACGCTACCAGCGTGCAAGGCAGACGCGATCGACCCCGAGCTGGTGGACGGCCGCGCAACCGCCCCGACACCTGTGTGGGGCGGCAAGTCCCTGCTGCAAAACGCCGATCTGCTCTACCGTGTCACACCGCTGTCGACACAGCGCATGCTGGCCTTCTGCCTCTACCCGGATGTCGGTGTGCTGAACAAGACGCCGAAGGAGCTGCAGGAGTACTACGCCAAGACGCCAAGCCTACCGCTGGAGCGGTCCGACATCGCCTCCGCGTTTGCGAAGCGCGGCGCAGCGGCACAGGGCGGCGGAGACGCGCTCCCCTCGCACGAGTACATAATTGTCGACTGCCGTTCACGGGAGAGCTTCGAGTATGTGCGGCTGCCCACGGCCGTCCACGTAGGGGATGTGCTGAGCTACCGCCACGAGGACCTCGCGGAGGCGCTGCGGCGGCTCGAGTCCTGCCGCGGGCACCCCCTTGCCCTCTTTGGCACCGGGCGGCCGATCGTGGAGGAGACGAACTTGCTGAAGGTCTTTGCGCTTTACCTCGTCAACCGACAGGCGTTCCCGTTCGTGTGCATCGTGCCAGGCGGCTTCAAGACGACGATTCCGCTGATCCGCAATCGCATCATTGACGCTATCATGAGCCCCGCTGCTGCAGCGGCGCTCGAAAACGCGACGGGCAAGTGGGGTATCTCTAGAATCGACTGGGGCCAGCAGGCGTCGAAAACGGCGCACACGATCTCTGCCGCTCTCAACGAGGTGTCGGGCTATCTCGCGCAGGTGGAAGGGGCTGAGGTGAGGCAGAAGGCCCAGGAGCTGGGTACAAAGGCGAAGGAGGGCGTGGCGGCGGCCGGCTCGTGGGGCTGGGGGATGATGAAGCGCGTCCGCGAGAGCCTCAGTGAAACCAGCGAGCAGGCCCTGACAGCGCTGTCCTCCGTGAGCGGCAAAATCGCGGCAGCTCAGATAACGACGACCGCCATCAGCGGTTCAGCCCCCTCTTCTGCAGCCGAGACTGGGCCCTCCTCTGCCACCGCTCCCTCCGGAGCGTCGAAAAGCTCCACGAGTGGCCAAGCGGTCATACCCACAGCCATAGCTCATCCTACCGCCGTGCGACCATCGCAGCAGCCGCAGCAGGTTTTCTCGCTTGGCGAGGACTGCGAAGAAGAGGATCTAGACCTCATCACGTCCATTCCGGCTAGGCCGCTGCGCGGCACGGTGGTGCCGGAGCCGGCACCGGTGGCGGCCGAAATGGCGCTTTCAGCCCCTGCAGCGGCGTCCTCGGCGACCGTTGTCTCCGCTCCCGAACGGCGGCACTTGACTGCACCCGCATCGTCACCTGCCGTGACGGTGGCGGCGGCGTCACTGGAGCCAGTGCCGCCTCCGACGTCCTCGGCTGCTCCAGCGGCAGCCACGGCGGCGCGCGGGGCGTCTGCACCCCAAATCGCCGCGGACCTCGACGCCGAGTTCGATGAGCTCTTCGGTGACCTGACCGTGACGCCTGCAGCGGCGTCGCGTGTGGCGGGCCTCTCCGCCGCCGAAGCCGACGGCCTCCCTTGACCAGCATGCCCTCGTCGATCCTTGAGGCGCTGCATCAGTGGGGCGGCTTGGCTGCGTTGTTGCTGATGTATGTTTGTGGCGTGTGCACGTGTGTCGGGGATTCTGTTGTGTTCGTTTCAGCGAGCCCATTCTCTGCCGTACAGCAGGGAGTAGAGCACCACTCTATACGGCCTGCCACAGGCCACATCGCGTGCTGCGACGCAGCCGTGGGCACGCGCGGTACAGCAATGCGCCGACTCAGTCATCGGATTACGGCCTCTGCACCGACGCGACATAGCGTGAATCGAAAGTCGCGTGCGTTAGGCGGGCGACAGAGCAAGCCGTCACGACGGGCACGCGATGGGGGCAT
>NC_018257.1:77500-102958 GCF_000227135.1 Leishmania donovani | reverse complement strand
AGGGCGGCGGGAAGGAAGCGGGCAAAGCCCAGCGTGCCCCTCCCGCCCTCCTTCTGCTGCAGCATTCGCCTGACCTTCTGTGAGCGGCGAAGCAAAACAGAGAGGAAAGCGCTCGTCTGTATACGCGTCCGGCACATGCAGCGGTGCTGCGCGCCAACACACAACCACCAGCTGTCCCTCTCACAGGCGAATGGGCACCTAGCAGCCCTACACCGCAGACAGCACACACCACTTCCCTTGCTGGTTTCGAGTTCGTCTTTTTCCACCGTAGGTGGTGTGTTGATGGATGCACTCTGCATCAACGCAGCCAAACGCAATAATAGAAGACGGAAGGGAACGCAGAAAGCAGACGAGCCTGCCGGCATGCGCTCTCCTGTGTTCGTTTCAGCGAGCCCATTCTCTGCCGTACAGCAGGGAGTAGAGCACCACTCTATACGGCCTGCCACAGGCCACATCGCGTGCTGCGACGCAGCCGTGGACACGCGCGGTACAGCAATGCGCCGACTCAGTCATCGGAGTACGGCCTCTGCACCGACGCGACATAGCGTGAATCGAAAGTCGCGTGCGTTAGGCGGGCGACAGAGCAAGCCGTCACGACGGGCACGCGATGGGGGCATGACCCCGCCGACTGTGTAAGTGCAGGAGAGCGCCTAGCGGTGCGCTGCGCATGTGCGGCACCTTTTCTTGTCTGCTGTCGCTGCTGTCCTCACGAGCTATCTCCACACAGTCGTGCAGTCAACACGGAGCGACATCACTCCGTGACTCACAGCCCATACGTGATCCACGGCCGGCTGCATACGATTCGGCGAGAACCCCGCTGAGGAGACGGAGCCGCGATCTCGTATACCCATCGCGGAGGGGTGCAGCTGGCGACACTCGGGGTAGGCCCGACAAGAAGCTGGAAGGACCAATGGCACCGCGGTGTCGTCTATACGCAGACACAACAGAGACACCTATCTTTGTGCGTATGTGAAGGACGGACTCGACTCCTGCCGATGTGACCTCGTTGTAACTCTCTTCCCTCATCTGTCTCCCCCCTCTTTCTCATGCCGGCGAAGGTACGGACGTATTCAAAGGCGTGCACCGTCCGGCGACTGCCGAGCTCCACAAGCGGTTCACGCCTCCTCCATCGCTCCAGCATCTGTAACAGATATCATACACCACATTTTTGTTTTGCACAGCGTGCCACTACATCACGCTCTCACGCCCCGACTCGATGCAAGCGTTATGCGGCCACAGGAGCGACTGACGGTGCTGTGCACGCTGTTGCTGCTGTACGTGCTGTTCTCCGCCCCGGTGGAGTTGCTGACCGTCTTTTGGCACCGCACCACCTCCGCAGCAGTCGGCATCTCGTCGCCGTCCCCTCTGAAGCGCCTTTCTACGGGCTCGGCGCCGGGCCTCTCCACCAACTACGCCTCCTTGTATCTCGGGGCCGCGGTGGTGTCGATGGAGCCGTCTTCATGCCACGGCGGTGTGGCGCTGATTAGCGAGAGCGTGGACAAGTACGTGCTGTGCCCCTGTGATGCACCTCGGAAGCAATTCGTGGTGCAGCTGATCCGCGATGTGCAGGTGCGCTCTGTGATGGTGCGCAACGCTGAACACTTTAGCAGCGGTGTGCGCAACTTCACGTTGCTTGGCAGTCTACAGTACCCGACGTCCACCTGGTTAGTGCTGGGGCACTTTGAGGCGGAGCAGCGGCGCGGCCGCCAGTACTTTGACGTCGCCCCGCGCAGCCGAGTGCGCTTCATCAAGCTGCAGTGGGCGACATCGTATGGACCGGAGCCGTGGTGCACGATCACTTCTTTCCAGGTGTACGGCATTGACGTTCTGGAGACTCTGACGCGGTACGACGGGGGCGACGACCTTGTAGCGGGCGAAGATGCCGCTGGGGCCAGCGGCGGCCTCCGCGGCACGCCAGACATGCATCGTTTTCATCTACCAGCGCTTCCCCCAACACCGGGGGAGGTGGCGGCACCGCCCTTGGCTGGCAGCAGCGCAGTTCCATCGAGGAACGGCGCCACGTCTGCGAATGACGCCCCGGCGCCCGCCGTTTTCATTGACGAGCTTGCGGCTGGTATGTGGGCCGGTGCCGCTGCGACTGTCGGAGCTTCGAGGGGGGCCGACGCCGATGACCTCCTTCTCGCGCCTGTGGACGTCGGCGCGTCAGCCGAGACAGGGCCGCTGTCCCAGGCTGATGCGGATGCAAAGCGGTCTTCCCCAACCAACTCCATAGCGCTCGCCGCGACGGCGCCTGCTCTCCAGTCGGTGAACTGCAGCGCTGCGCAGCCGATTGGCCGAAACGCGTCCGTGAAGTGCACCATCACAGACCTGACTGCTCTGTGGGGTCCGTGTGCGGTGGCCACGTCTGGTGCGTCCGACTTCACCGCTGTGACCACCCCCACTAGCGCCCCTGCGCTGTCCGTGAGCACTCCGAGCAGCAAAGGCCTCTCCGCATCCGGGTCTATCTATCAAAGCGCCGCGGGATCTCTTCTCACGAACCTTCTTCGGCAGCAGCGCAGCACGCATCATGAGCTGACGTTGCTGATGCAGCGAGAGCGCCACCTGGCCCAAGAGCTCAACCGTACCCGCATCCTCCTCAGCGACTTCTACGCAAGGTACAAGGCAACGGAGAGGGAGGCCGACGAGTACCGCGACCGGCTGCACGGGTTGCAGTCGAAGCTGCAACTGCTCCAAGAGCGCTTTCTTCGCGAGCACAGCAGCTGCTGCGGCGAGGGAGGCGGCGCAGGCAGAAGCGGCGGCAGCATAATGCGGAGCGACACAGCCATGGCGGTGGCATCTTTCGCGCTATTAGCGTTGGCCGTGATACTGATGCTCATGTATTCATCTTCGTCATCGCGTTCTGTCGTTGGCCCCCCGAGTGGTTGGGGACGTTACTACAACATTGGTCGTGGCAGCGGCGGGGTGGCCTCGGGTGGCGGCAACAGGCCCCCGCTCTGGCCGCGACCGCAGCGAGGCCGCGCAAGGTAGTGGAGTGATGTGCGCTAGGCTGGGGTGGGCGACCTCTCATGTGCTGTAGAGCCAAGCAGAGCGCGCTCTTGTGCGTCTCTCTTCGCTTGTTTCCTCCTTGGCAAGAATGCGTGAACTTCCGAGTTTTTGTGGGCGTGCGCAGTCTGCTAGGCATCCAACTAAGATGATTAGCCACAACAGCGAGCAGCGCCGCCGGCTTTGCGATGTGGCCGTGGCTGGAGGGTATGAGTGCGGGCCACTTGCTGCTTGTCTCTATCCCCTTCGCCCCTTCCCTCTAACCAAGGGCTCTCCACACTGCAGTGCATCGCGCCACTGCACTTGCAGTCCCGAACGTCCCCTCCAGCGCATGCTTGTAGCGATGCCAGAGCTGGTGTGCTGAGCCGGCCGCTTCTAATGTCGTATCCTTCTCTGTCGTGCCTGGAGCTTCCTCTTTTCTTCGTTTTCTCCCTCCTCTTTGGCTGTGTATGTCTGACAATCATGGGCACGCGTCTGCGCATCTGACCTCGCTGGTGGGCCACCGGCACCCCTTGCCATTTCTGCGTTCCACTCCGGCGCACGCGCACGCACGCGTGCACAAGCTCGCCCCAACGCACAGGCAGACACGTGCACCCTCCCCGCACTCCTCGTCGAGCGCGTCTGGTGTGTCTTGTCAAGTAGCCACCGGATCGACAAGAGGGCTCTGTAGGCAGGCACCGTGAGGTCCTCGAGTAGCGTATACCTTTCTTCCACCCCCTCTCCACTTGCGTCAGCACTACCGAAACGCATCCTGCACCAGGCGGCGGCAGACGCGCCCACTCACGAGGCGTGGAGAGGGCTCACTTGGCCGCCACCACAGTGAGCGAGCGCACACCTCGCGTCAGCCCTCCTCTTCTTCTGTGTCCGGGTTTCTCGGCGTTTCCATCACTCGTCTCGCATCTGAGCCGCCACAGGAAGGCTGGCACCCACTCTTCCATGCATACGCCGAAGGACAAGCGAGAAGCATGAAGC
This sequence comes from Leishmania donovani, assembly GCF_000227135.1. Classification (NCBI taxonomy): domain Eukaryota; phylum Euglenozoa; class Kinetoplastea; order Trypanosomatida; family Trypanosomatidae; genus Leishmania; species Leishmania donovani. The sequence continues at coordinate 98,983 of NC_018257.1, read as the reverse complement.
AGGAGACTGTGTGTGCCTTCCCTGTGGAGCTCTTTTCAGTGAGCGACACGGGCGCCTCCTCTAGCAAGGGCGCGTGTGTGTGCGCCGTTGTCGCCCTTCCGTCTCGGCCTCCCAAGTACAGCCTCGTGTGCTACAGTGCGCAGCAGGTAACGTTCTGCGTGGCACGCATGAGCTACGTGGATGGGTACAACACATCGCTGCGCCTTCTCACTCATGCGTCATCGGGGCACATCTCCTTCAGCGACGATGCGGATCAGCGCTGGAGTGTCTTCTTCGCCGACGCGGCTCAGCAGACACGCTTCCTGGCCTGCTGCGGTGTTTCATTCTACGCCCTTTTCGGTGCCCCGGGGGCGTCCGTTTTCAGCTACGACGTGAGCTTCCCGTCGTCGTCGCTCCGTCTCGAGGTCGGCGACAGAGCCCACGTGAGCTTCACCTCCTACGAGCTGACCGTGAAGGACAACATGTACGCTGTCGGCGCTCTTGGCGAACAACGAGGCGACGCAGCTGGCGGGACCACCACTTCTCAGCAACAGCAGCCCTTCTATGTGTTCCAGCCGAGTACCAGTGCGGCACAGCTCGCACAAGGCTCCTTCGGCTTCGAGGGCAGCGTCGTGGGCATGCGTGAGGAGGACGTGCGGGTCTTCGTCGTGCCTGCGGGTTTCACCACACGCGTGTCGGACTCTCTTGCGAACGTCTCCGCACAAGGGCTAGTGTTTGTGGTCCGCCTGGCGCAGGTCGAGCACGTGGACGAGGAGCCGGCGTCAGCAAGGCAGGCCGCTGACAACGGGCAAAGGGCACCACCCTCTGTGTACGCGGCGACAGAGGACGGGGACGCTAGACAGGCGTCGGCGCCGTCGGAACAGGCACTGATGGTTGTCGCGGCGGCGCCGACCGCTGCGGGAGTGGCGCCGGCGACCTCTTCGGCTGCATCCGCCGTCCCCGCGTTTCTGAGCACTAACGGCATCCCAGCTGAGCACATGTCGGTGCTCCGCAAAATAGAGCTCGGCGTCAACACGGCGGTCGCGACAGCACGGGACGTTCACGGCGTGACTGCCATCTTCTCCCAGGACTGGCATCGGTACATAGAGCGCCCGAAGCCGTCGCTGCTGAGCAATCGCGCCCTCCTCGAACAGGTGCAGCGGGTTGTGGAGGAGGAGGAGACGGCACAGAAGCACCTTGACGCGTGCGACAGCGCCCTGCAGGCTCTTGAGGCTCGCAACAAAGAACTCCAGCAGCGCATCGATCGCGCCGTAAGCGACTCGCAGAGGCTGCTGGAGGAGAAGAGCAGGGGCGCTACGAAAGCTATGGAGGCGCGGCTGGAGCGGGAGCGGCAGCTTGTAAAGCTGAAGGATGAGATTCGTGTGAAGGAACAGACGCAGGAAGATCTGCAGCGGCGCGTCGCAGCGCTGCGGAGCTACATCGACACCTCAAGCGAGGAGTTGCGCCAGTTGCAGGGTCGCTTCGACGTTCATGAGATCCAGTCCAAGGGCTTGGCGGAGCGGATCTCTACGATTCAGGAGTCTCTCAGCGAAGAGCGGCGCCGCAGCGCAACGTTGGCCTCCAAGTCGTCCTCCACCGAGGAGGCGATTTGCAAGGCACAGGCTCAACATCGACTAGCTGACGGGCAGCTGACTGCCGCGCGCGGCTTGGCGGAGCGGGAGCGCCTGCGCTACCTGCAGGTGATGGAGGACGAGCGCAGCCACCGCGCCACCGACGCGGATATACTGCGTAAGGACATCGTCGATGCGCTGGACGCACGCGAGCGGCAATATCAGGTGGATCGCTGCCGGCTTGCCGAGGAGCAGTTCATGCGAGGTCTGCGCGACGGCAAGGCAGAAGGCCGCCGGGTCGCAGAGACAGACCTGCTGGGACACCAGGACGAGCTGCGGCTGAACTTGCAGCGGGCCAAGACGGAGGTCGAAATACGCAAAGAGGAGGTGCGCCGAAGCATCGAGTCCGCCATGGCACTGCGCCGCACTCTGGGTCGCAAGGTGACTGAGCTGGAGGCGCAACTCGCCTCCGCGACGCGCAAGCAGACGAATCTGCATTACAAGCTCTCGCAGTGGCAGACATGGTGCCGCACGGCACGGGACACCGTGAGCCAGCACTGGCGTGCGCTGCTCAGCTACGCCACCCACCCGTGCACGCAGGATGAGCTACTGAAAATGATGGAGGCGGTGCGCACCGCTGAGCAGTCGAGCTACGCGAGCGATGATGGCGACGAAGGCAGTGACGGGACTGGCGGCCCGGTGCGGGTGGACCTGCAGTTCCAGCTCGACCATTGGCGGCAAACCCGCATCCGCTGCATTGCGCAGCGCCAGCAATGGCTCTGGGATGACATGCTGGACCTCTACACGAAAGGCGCGTTCGTCCATTTCGACCGCGAGTGGCTGCATCCGCTGATAGAGGCGCACGACGCAACGCTAGAGGCGGTGGCGCAACTGTACGCCCAGCAACACGGCGGCCGCGCGCTCTTCGACTGCTGCGCGGAGGAGGCGCAAGAGCGGTGGTCGGTGCAGCAGCAGTGGTGGTCGACCATTCACGAGATTGAGGAATGGCTGGCTGCTCAGCGCACGGCGCAGGAGAACTTGAAGGACGAGGAGGCGGCGGCACGCGAGGCACTGTGGAAGGAGTATATGGACGGCGGCGAGGCGGTGGTGCAGCTCTGCGCATCGCAGCTGCGGGCGCAGGTGATGCTGCTGCATGAGGAGATGCAGGCACGAGATGAGCTGGTGTCCGAAGAACAGCGACGGCGGCGGCTACTGCCAGATGAGGCGCAGCAGCAATGGGCTGCGTCGTGTTCCTCTGCCCTGCGTCTGTTTGAGGAAGAGGAGGAGGCTGCCCGTGCTGGCCTGGAGGCGGAGGCTTACATGTCCTACAGTGGCCTGGAATTTCAGTGCGCCTACGCCCTTCGCGCCGCGCAGCAGCTCAGTGCACAGCACGTGGAACAGCAGCGTCTCTTGGCTGAAGAGACGGCGGCGCGGCAGGCCGTGATGCAGGAGGCATCGGATGCGGTAGAGCGCTGTCGCCTCGCTGCTGCAGCTGTTGTTTCTTCTGCCGAAGCGGCTGCGGCACCGCCGATTGAGACACCACAGGAAGGGGGCAGCCCTGCTAACCTCTTCTCCCCTTCACCTATGGAGACCATGCATAGCGCGCCATTGCCCCCTCCGTTGGCAGAGGAGACGTCAGCCAGCCCTCTTCCCTCACCTTGCAGCTCAAGCCACGCTCGTTCTCCACCGTCACCGACCCACCCCGTCGAAGGCCGAACACCGACGGCTGATGAGAGCGCGACGACACCCCAGGTGGCCGGTGTGCCGGCACCTTCACACGGTGCTTCAGATGCCGAACCACCAGTCGGCCCCGCTGTCGCGCTGCAGCACGTGGACTCGTCACCAGCTCCACCGCCGCCGCCAGCGGCGGAGCTCGGGTTTGGCTTCGCCGATCCTCCGCGTGTTGCGTGGGGCGATCACAGCAGTGGCAGTGGCGGATCTAATCGTCTGAGAGACGGGGGGCTGGCGATGACCACAGACACATTCTTCTCCAGTGAGCCGCCGCCCCTTCCGCCACCAGACGAAGCCGACTCCTTGGCGCAGGCTGTGGCGGCGCCGAGCGAGCAGCGCAGCGCCAGCACTTTTCATGCAGTCGCCACAGTCGTTGCTCCACCTCCGCCACGCTGCTCATCACACGCCGAATTCTCGGCAGCTCCTACATTGGCGATTACAGCGGAGTCTGATGACACGCTGCCGCCGTCGTCTGAGGTGGCAGAGGTTGACCGACAGCACATGTCTGATCAACGCAGCGGTTCGTCTGGGGGTGAGAGCACTTCCTCATCTTTGCGAACGTCGTCCACCTCTGCGGTGCAGAGGGCTGGCGATGCTGCTGCACTTTTCACCGCGCTGCCGTTGCAGCACGACTCCGCGGGGCGGGAGGAGGGGGCAGCGGTAGACAGAGATTCACCATCCTCGACGCAGCGAAGGCCTCTGCGCGCCTTCGGCGCCGACTCCAGCAATATCGGTGAAGACCTCAGCGGTGACATGTCTAGGGGTCAGGGGTCTCAGAAGTCGCCGACGAGCGTGCCACGCCGTGCTCGCGGACCCACCACCAAGCAGCCAGCTGCAGGAAGCGCTACCCAGAAACCGAAGCTGTTTGATAGCAGCAGTGACAGTGAGCACGGCGAATGATGCGCGACGCGATTTTTTTTCTGCTCTGCGCACCTAATCGAGTGCTTCGCTCCTCCTCCCCCCACTGTGCACTTGCTTGTATGCGTCCGGCGCCTTTCGTTTTGTTTTCTCTTACGTAGTTGCTTCCATGGCCCGATTCTCGGTCCTGTCTTCGCTCCGTGCGTTGTCGATGTGCCGTTGCTCGCCAATCTTTCCTGGCCGCATTGCGCTTCTCCTTTCTCTCCTCCTCCCTGTCCTCGGCGTGCGTGCACCGCTGGACCAGTGCACTGCGCTGGTGCCTCGCCGACTCCATGGGTACCGTCCGTCGTTCCCTTTGGCCTTATTCTCTTTCCGTCCTCTGGAACCGTGCCCCATCTGCGCCGGTTTATGTGCAAGCCGATGCGCCCGCCCTTGACTATCGCTCTGTCTGTCTCTTGCCCCTTCCTCCTCTCTCTCTTTCTCTCTACCCTCGCCCACCGCCTTTTGAGCTGAGGAGCCTGCTTACCTCATCCCCGCGTCCTTCCCTCTACCTCTCTCCCTTTCTCGCATCGCTTCCGTGTAACCCTAGACAGGCACACGCACACACGTACGCACGAGGGAGAGACAGGCGCACACGCACACCCCATAGACGCCCTTCACACCAGCTTCACGCGCTTCCCGTCAGAAACATTTTCGGTTGCATCTCCTTCCTCACTGGCCCACTGTGCACCACCGAGCAAGACACACCGCGGTTTGTCTGTAGGTGCCACCACCGTTACGTTGCCCATCCACTGGGCTTCCCTTTCCACAGAGCTCGCATAGGGACACAAGCTCGCGAACTCGCCAGGCAAGGGCCGACGAAGGTGGAAGAGCGAGCGCGCCACTGTCTCGTCGTGCCCTTTTCTCGGTTCTCCTTTCGTGGCATCTTTTCTCGCACGTGCAGCCCACCACGCCTGCCCCGATAGGGCCGGCAGGCAAGAGGGGAGGGACTGGGGACTGTCATTGGCGTTCGTATCGCTTCTGCGTGTGTCAAAGAGCGGACGGCGCGCGAGCTTCAGGCGACGTGGCTTGCAGAGTGCACCTGTGAAGGCGCAGGCATACACGCTGACCTTCGCGCAGATACTAAAGGGAGGGAGCACCACGCCGTGAAGCTCTCTCGCGAGTCTTGCGCGACGGCAGTCACATATACGATCCGCTGAGTCATTGCACTTTTCCTGAGCTTCGGTCGAACGTGTGTGAGCGAACTCTGCGGACCGAAGCACGTCCAATGGCGTTATCGGGACTTCTCTGCCGCGTGAGTTGCTACGTGGCGCCGTCGCTGAGCGGCACGCGGTTCTACCGCGGTGTCATGAGCCGCGCCTCCAGCACCGCGCTGGCGCTGCCCATCAGCGCCTCATTGACGTCCTCCTCGGTGGTGCCCTTGAGCTACGCCGGCTCCTTGCGGGAGGGCAGGCGCGGCTACGCTCAAGAGCGCAACCCGCACGATAGCAATACGGAGGACATCTCCAACACCTTCTTCGACGTCCAGGACGTGGATGCGGATCGTCTCACCCACTTTTACTGGGACTCCAACGACGACGCGGACACTCCGTACGACACCGTCTCTCTGGACAGCCTCTTTGGTGAAGGGGAGGCGGATGAGTGGTCTGGGGAGTCGCTGGCCTTCGTGGACGAGCGCGACCAGCTCCTGCTGGGTGAGGAGTACCTTAAGTGAGCCTGGAGAGCAGAGGGACGCTTGGTTTTGGAGACCTGTGGTGTAGATAAGCGGAGGTGGTCGAGTGTGGACAGGCGGCTGGGCCACAGATGCACTGGCGCATGATCTCCTTAGCTGTGGCCGCCCACTTGTACACGCGCACGTACATCCGCAGGTGTGCACTGCTGGCGCCTCTGTGCCTCACGAAAGCACCGCGGTGGTGTTTTGTGCACTGCTGTTTGGCGGCTGAAGGCGGCCCTCGCAACCCTCGTGCTTCTCTTGTCTCCGCCCTCCGCCCTCCTTCTCCTCCCTCCCCTGCCACTCTGCGTAGGTGTGATGTGCCTGTGGTGCTGCCGTCGGGAGTATCGCCGCCGAGGGCTCTTTTACCTTGTTGCGTGACAGACAACTAGACCAATGCCCGCATGCGTGCGTGTTCGTGTCTCACGCGTACCTGAGCTCATAGAGGCCACACAGAATGAACATGGAGGATGACATAAAGAGCGCAGAAGATGAAAAACAGGAAAGCGTAAGCGAAGGGGCGACGAAGTTCGCCCTTCTGCAGAGACAGTGAAGAGAGGGAGGGGGCGAATGTCAGCCGTGCGAAGCGCGGCTGTATCCTCTTCCTTACGAATTCTGTCCACGCACATGCTGTCGCTATAAGCTGTGGCAGCTGCGATCCTCAGACTGCGCTTTAGCGCTCATCATGTGCGAGGTGATTGTCCCAGTAGCCGAGCGAGAAGGCGTGTCATATCCACGCCTGTCGCCCAACTACCCCCCTACGACTGCCAAGTGCCTTGGCTACAGGACGCATCGCTCCCCCTCTTCCACACTGCCTCAGTGCTCCTTCGTGTGATTGCTGTCGACCGGTCACTCTCTTCTCGCCCTCTCGTGTGTCGCCCCCTTTTTAATGCACCTGACCTACTTCCACCACACGCACGGCACGCACTCTGCCTTCGATAATTCGGTTACGCAAACGTGTCTTTTGGCTCACTGTCGCCTCTCCCTTGTTCTCAAACTCCGCTCGTACGCGTGTATGCGTCTTGACACGAATATCGCCCCCCCCCCCTCAACCACACCTTGCGGACAGACACTAAGCAGCCGTACCTTCGCACGAAGTGTACGCTCCTCTTCGCTTCTCTCTTGCCCTTTTCTGGCGTTGGTGCCTCTTCCCTTCTTTCTACATTATATATAATACACACACACGCACACATAGTCTCTGAGCTGGGTCTGTCTGTGTGTCTGTGTGTGTGGGCAATCTCGCTTTCATTAAAGCACTGCTCCCCACCTGAACACCGCCTTCCCGCTGACGTCTTTCCCTTCCCTCCCCCTCCCACGCCCTTCTGAATGAGACACACGTTGGGCGTATCGTTCTGCTCTTTCTTCTGCCTTGCCGTTCCTCTGTTGTTTGTCGCACAGTCGCACTGCTGTGAGCCCACCCGTCTCTCTCTCTGTGCGTGTGCGTGATCAGTCGAAGGCTTTGACGCATTCTTCTTCCGGCCTCTCTCTCTGTGAGGCCCTTGTACCTCGTCTCCCCCTCTCCCTTCTCTGCCTCTCGTCGTTTTGCTTTAGATACCTTTCTCTTCGAGCCTCGCCGCACAGAAGAGGGAGACCCATCATGCTGCGTGGACGGGCTGGCCATGTCGGCGCGTGGTTGGTGCTGCTGCCTCTACTGCTGCTACTGGGGCCAGGCTATGGCGACTCTGGTGCTGCGATACATGCCGCCAGACAGCCGCCGCTCTCGAATGTGGAGCGAATCGCACCCGCGCTTGCCGATGAGAGCAGGACCGCGACAGCAGCCTTCACCAACCTCATGCAGCTCTCAGAGGCGGTGTTGGCGCCTGCTTGGAGTGCGGGTGGATTTGCCTACATCGTGAAGGGCGAAACGACGGAGAGCCCCGCCGGTCCTTCGGGTCCGGTGTGTGCGCATACGCGCACGTCGGCAGGCGGAATAACTGCCCCATTCACCTTTTCCATGTTCGACGCGCAGTTCAGCCCTGTGTATCTCGTGTCGCCATCCGCGGTGGAGTCAACAGGCGATGCCGCATCGCTCACTGCCCATGTGGCAGGCAGACTCGACCTGCAGCAAGGGTGCTACACGACGCTCACCACTCCCACTTCTCTGGGCACCTGTGCAGGAGTACTGAGGTCGTCGCCCGCACAGTGCGTGCTGGGCGAACTTGACGCGTTGCACGAAAATTGGACGGCGCACTCCCTCGCCGCCACGGCGAACGCCACGCGCGACGACGAGTCACTGACCCTTTCCGCCAAGGGCTTGTGTGCAGCGGAGCTGCTTACGGTATTTGTGAGCGACTACCTTCCCCAGCGCGCGTGGCTGCGGACTGTAGTGCCTCGTGTAGTGGACGCTCTTGCCCACGCTGAACAGGCAGCGCGCGCCTACAGCGCAGCCCCTCTGAGCTTGTCGGATGCAGCGGAGGCAGCGGACATGCAGCGAGCGGTGGCAGAGCAGTGGGGCAGCTACCTGTGGTCCACGTACGTGCCGCACCTTCAGCGCAAGTGGACGCTGTTTTACCACCTTGCCGTCGCAACGCTGACGCCGTCGCAAGTGGCGCCATCGCTCGACGACACAGCGACTGAGTCCGTCACGGGTGAGCCGGGACCTGCGCCAAAGGTATCGTGCCCGATAGTGGACGCGTGGCCGCAGCTGCGGTACTCTCTGACGAGCAGCAACCGCGGGCTTCGAACCTTCGCGCGTCTTGTCGCTTACATGGAGGACGCGCTCGACAGCTTGGAAGAGCTTCTATCCAGCGGCGGCGGCGCGGATACTCTCAGCGAGAAACAGACGGATGCGCTTGTTTTGCAGCTCCTGCAGCGCACCTACTGCGTGACCACGACGTACTTCTTTTCCGTCACCGCCCTCTTTGACGCACCGTTCCTGGACGCGTCCTCTTCGGTGTGGGTGGAGCCCGCGACACACATGCAGGCGTGGGCGATGCAGACGATGCGAGAGGCCTCGGTGGCAGACGCCATGGCCAATGCTACGGCGTTCCAAGTGGCCACTACAGCGCGCGTGACGCGTTTGACCGAATCGCTGCCAAGGAGCGAGAAAGCGTTCATGGCGTGTCTGGCTGCCTTCCTCGACGCGACGACACCCCTGACCTCTGCTGCAGTAACGTCTCCATCCGACTGTGCCCAGGCGCTGCTGAAGGCACGCGCAGAGGCCTCAGGGGCCACCGTCAGGGATTCTCTCGTTCTTCTCTGGGACATGGGCCAGATGCGTGCCGTGAAGCCCACCTCAGACACTGTCCCCGGCACTACGCGCTACGAGTCGACGGTATCGCTGCCGACAAGATCCACTGACGCCAGGGCTTCCGCCCCAAGCGAACCCATCTACTGGACGATGTTTCAGCAGGCGTCGGCCAGCTTTACAAGCCAAACGTCTCTTTACACGCCGAGCGTCGTTGCCTCCGTGCCCAAGGAGCCGTGCGCGGCTGGCTCTGCTGCTCGTAGAGCTCTGGGCACGGCGTCGAACCGCGCAGCGACGAAGGAGGCCCGCCACGGCGTTCTTGTCGGCTCACAGGCTGCAGCGACATGCGCTGCCGGCACTTACGCAAACCCCGACACGGCAGCTTGTGAGGCGTGCCCGTCCGCCTGCTCCGCATTGCTGACGGCTGCGACGCCTGTCTATTGCCCAGGTGACGGCCTCATGCACGGCTGCCCCGCACTTCCTGCCGGCGCCGTGCTCGCTGGCAGCCCCAGCACAGGACTCGACAACGCCAAGGCTGCTTGCCGATACGCTTGTATCAACATCTACCAGGCACCGCTGCACAACGGTTGCGTGTCCACGCCTGGCCTGTTCTACAACACCACTGCAGTCATCAGTGACAAGCGCAGCGGCGGCTGGTACGACGCGTGTGTGGGGCCTGCATCGTTGCTGCCCTCCAGCTTCCCTGCTCAGTCGCACGACGCACGCGTGTTCGCGTTCGTTGGTAGCGGCACGACGGACGAGCCGATGTCGTGCCGCTTTGTGCTGATGCATCGCGTCGTGTCCTCTGCCGTGTCGGCGGAGGCGTTGCAGACAGTGGGACTGCTGCTGCAACCCCTTTCCGTCTCCGCTGCCTCCGCGACTGCGACGTCGTCTGCAGGTCTGCCGCCACATCGCGACGGCGTTGCCTGGGAGGCGGCAATGCAGCTGAATGCCACGCTGCTGTGGGAGATGCACACGTCGCTACTTCGCTCGCAGCAGCGGGCGTCGGGTACCGGCACAGGCGCTGCCAACACCTCTATTGCCCATGTGCTGGTTGCTGTGCGAGAGGGTGGCGAGGGAGTCGCATCGCAGTCGCGACTGTCCTGGTCGCTTGTCTCCAGCTATCAGCGCCCCGAGGGCGGTGAGACAGCTACTACCACCTCTGCCACTGGAGCAGCGCCGCCGCCCTCCGTCACCTTCACGCTGCGACTGTTGCTGAATGTGTCCATTTTGTCCGCTCCGCAGAGCACCGACGCCTTCGCCGCCTCGGGCGACCGTACCAGGACGCCTTGCACGACCCCCGCCCCGTCGTCGCTCACGGTGCTCAGTGCCCCGTGGCAGTGGAGAGTCACATCTATGACTCTCAACCAACTCGCCAAGACCACCTACCGCGTTGTGCTGAGCCGCTCGACGAGCACGGTAGTCTTCTACAAGGACGCGGCGGCGGTTGGCAACCCGGTGACAGTGGACTGGCCGCTGTGGAGGCAGTCACAGATGATGTCCCCACCCTTGGGCAAAACGACGATGTACCTCTCTGTGGCAGGGTGGGTGGCCGGCTACGTGGAGCGCGAGCAGTGGGTGCTCAAGAGTCCACCTCTCCCCGCCAGCGGCAGCTCGAAACTTGCCGCGCTGCCGCTGCACTACGACTACGTGCCGGGGATGGTGACGCGACTCTCGAGCACGGCGTCCCCTGTCAGCCCGCTGCACGAAGCGCTGAGCAGAGCTGAGACTGCGTGGCGATCGCAGGCGGAGACCTTCGTCGAGCAGCAAGGCAGAGATGTGGAGGCTCTTACAGACGTGCACTCGCTTGGCCTGTACGTGGCCTCTTTTCCTGCCGTCACCGCCAAAGTGAGTGCGGCGCTCAGCGCCTTGTCGGTGCGTCAGTCCACAGGACTCGATGGCGTTTGCCGTTCCGGCTACGGCTATGGCGTGGCGGCGGGCGGCACCTCTGCTACGCCTGTGTGTGCGACGTGCACAAGTGGCTCCTACTCGGTGTTGAGCGCCACACCAGAGCGCAACACGTGCGCGTGCGTGCCGCAGCGTGCCTTGGGCGGCGTGACGTCTTTGGCCGGTCAACCGGTGCGTGCGTGTCTACGCCGCCCAGCCGGCCCGGCCGCACCGAGCTCTTACCTGCGATCGCCAGGCCGTCTTTTTGTGGACTCGAACGTGGTGATCGGCTATGGCATCCCCCTCGGCGGGTACGGCAGGGGCACCGGTGCAGCCGGCACGGGGCTGCCTGCGACGACGTCTCTGGAGGGCTCAGTGACCTGCATGTACGGTCTCACCGTTCCGCGCCTGCTGACCACCGCACCTACCGGGTCGCTCAACCTCTCGGCGACCCTGCAGTACACCACAGGACTCGGCGCCGAGGAGTGCGGCGTGATGGCAGCTGCCCGCGGCGGGGCCACAGCCGTGACTACTCAGCCCACCTACAGCGCTCTCTCCAGCTACGGCCTCCGTCTGCGTGCATCGCGCTTGCCCACCCACACCATTACACTGACCAACAACTCGAGGCTCTTCGCGAATCAGACGGTGCTCACGGTTGGCGTGCGAGACTACGCCCTTCTCCCTCACTACGCGATGGATTCACTCCTGCACATGCGCGGGATCTCCGAGTATCATGCCGCCTTCCTAACGTACATGCTCCGCTGTGCAACAGTGTCGGCCGTGCTGCGGTGCGGCTCGCCCCTGCGTGACGCAGGCAATTTCACCTGGGCAGGCTCCTCATCGCTCGACTCACCCGTGCTGCGCGTTAACCTCACCGGAATGATCACGGAGGAGTGCCAGGTGTCTTTCACGGTGCGCAGCGCCACTGCGGCCGCGAGTGAGGCTTCCGTCCCGTACACGTCGTGGCCTTACACCTATTTGGCAACAGAAGCGAACGCGTCGCTCTTCTTCGAGGCATCGCCGACGCTGCACTACACGCTGCTCCCATCGGTGGAAGCTTTTGAGACGACGAAGCTGCGCTACGAACCGCTGGCTGAGAGCAGCAGCCTTATCATCTCCTTCGTCATGCTCGCGTTCTCTCTCCCCCTCATCAGCATAATCTTGATCAGCGTGCACCCTCCTTCCTTTCAGCCGCTCTCCTGGCGCCCCTACGAGCGCGCACGAGCGAGGCGGCATTGCCAGCACCGACAGCTGCACAGCGGTGCATGTTCAGAGAGAGGTGCCAGCTGACAGCGAAGAGAAAGAGGGATGTGACGACGCGGTGATCGAGAGCCTCCGCTCTTCTTCGCCCTCTCCCCGACGCTTTAACTCACCCGGTACCATGACACGCTCGCACGCGCGGACACGCAGCAGAGGGCCCGCTTCTCCCTGCTGAGCGCCCGCCCCACTCCACGGCTTCCGTCCCCGCTGACGCGACTTTCTCAGAAGATGGCTTTGTCTCTTGCTTTTCTGAGCACATTTGTGTGGACGGCCGCAGACGTGCGCCTGACAGGCACACGTGCACCCGCATGCCTGTGTGAAGTGGATGCGAGGCGGGCGGCGGCGGGGGGGGGTGGAAGGAGAGGGCGACAAGAGAGAAGGCCGAAACCAGCGTGACGCAGTGGACAGAGAAAGGCAGGAGAGGCAGATGTGTGTCTCTCTGCCGCTCGCGCGCGCGCGAGCAGACTTGCCTCTCTCCTTCCATGATGCTCGTGCGACCTTTGCTACTTGTTCCCCCTCCCCTGGAGGCATCCCGTCTGATGGTCACGCCGACGGCCAGACACGCACTCGCCGGCTCATGCGTTACCACAAGCAGGCACACGCACAGAAGCGTTCTCAGACACAAAGCCACACTCTTTCCTTGGCTCTTTCGCCTTCACCGTGGTGCTTAGATCGGGAGACTACGCAGCCGGTGCGCGTGTTGTTGATACGTCCGCGCTGCTGCTCATCTGTTTCCACCACCACGTCATGCGTGCGTGCTGTTCGTCTCTTTTCCTTTTTCAGATGCACGGACCCTCGTCTTCGCGGCGTGCGCTCGTCGCCTTCTTTACTCTCTTTTCTCTTCCCACTTTGGCGGATGTGTGCCACGTCGCGTTGTGCTTGTGTGCGTGTCTGTGCCTCGCTCGTTTCTGGGCGAGGACGGCGGCGATGAGCTCTGGCGCTTGTGCGGGAAGACGGCCTCCTCACGTCCTCCCCCCTGATGGACGGCCCGGTCCGTCGAGGAACAGGGGAGACCAGGGGCGCCTTATCTCGTCCTCTTCTCCACACACCTCACCCCACCCCCTTGCGAGCACATCCGCACACAGCCGCACATGTGCAGAAGCACCCTGCACAGGCGCAGCAAGCGAACCGAAATCAGGCAAATCACGGTTTTCTCTTCTCCGTTGCCGTGGCGTGCGCTGAGGATTAGGCGCACGCTGCCGATGTGTGCCACCAAGCCACACTTATTCTTTTCGTTGGCTCAGGCCGGCCTCCTCTCTACCTTCTGCTTCGCTGTTCATGTGTGTCTATGGAGGTCGTAGGAAAGGGCCCGCATCGCGCAGTCGGCGCACATGCAGTGAGGAGGGTGGAGGGACAGGCGCGAGGCGGAGGCGTGAGTGCGCCTTTTCCCTCTCTTCCCCCGCGATGGCACGAGTAAGATACGGAAGGGCCTCTCAGGATCGTGCAGCCAACCGTCATCACCGCCACCGCTCCTCTCATAACCACCCATACATGTTCACTCAGCAAGGTAGGTGCAATGGCAAGGCTACACGGACCAAACAATGAACACATGCCCGTACCCGCCGCGGCGCTGCCTGAGGGCAGCACAACATAGCGCCTCCTCCTATGCCGACACATGCTGTGCTGAGGACGGCTGCGCTGTACAAGGTGTCGAAATGGTGCCACCTCGCCATCGTCGCAGGGCGTATGCCAGGCATTGATGTGGCACGCTCACACGTCAGCCCACTACATCCAAGCCCCTCTCCCCCTCCTATAGCTGTCCTCGCTTCTCCGGCTGCACGTTATATCGCTCCTTACAGACGCACGCCGTTTCACGGAGAGAATGCGGGGTGGGGAGGCGGGAGTGGCTGTAGGGCAGTGGGCTGCAGCCTCCTCGGCGCGGCTCCCTGGCATCCGCCGGCGCCGCACGGCGCTGCTGAAACTATTTTCACGTCTCTGCATTTTCTCTTCATTCGAGGTGCATGTCTCCAACCCCCATACCCTCTCTCCCTCTCCCCCTCCTGCCAACCGTGCTGTTCAACTCCAGCGCACGCTCTTCGGTAGCACAACACAGATCCTTGCGAAGCACAACTACAAGCTTTCGCCGCGTTTGCCTCCGCGTGCTTCTGCGTTCTGCGCGGTGGCTGCCTGTGCGCGGTGTTGGCGTCGTTGGCGTTGAGCGTATGAGGCCTCTGTTGCGTTGAGTGCTCTCTTTACGCGCCCACGGCTTCTCTGCGAGTGTGCTCTCATGTTTTCCTACCAACGCATCCCTAGTCCTGCGAACAAGATGAATCATATGCGGCAGTTCGGCTTGCCTCGCAGCAGCGCTGCCATTACCGTCATGGCTGCATCAACGGCTGCGCTTGCCGTTCCATGTCGTGCCATGCACGGCAAGCCGGCATCGGGACACAAGGTACGCACGCAACACAGCCGTCGCTGGTGGATGCAGTCCAAGGCGCACCACCTCACCGCCGTCCCGCATGAAGAGGCCAGATCACGCCCGCACTTCCCCGCCTACACCGAGGACGTCGACCAGCCAATGGTCGTGCCCGACGGTGCGTGCTGCTTCAACTGCGATAAGCCGATCGATGGGGACGACATCAACAGCTACGTGTGGGTCCCGTCTGGCAATGCAAGGGTGCCGACGGCGCAGGGGTACTTTTTCCACGTGAAGTGCTTCAAGTGCTGGAACTGCAAGTACCGCATCATACACAACCAGTTCTACTCGAAGGACAGACGCGCGTGGTGTCTATCGTGCGCGCTCGGACGCGACATCCGGGTGCCGACGCGGCGCTGGCACACTTCGTACGTCAATACGCACCGCACGGGCTCTCGCCTGACAGGGCAATTCTTCCCTCGCCACCGCCATCAGATGGAGTTCCTCTTTAGCCCAAAAGAGTAGAGCGATGCGAAGGTGTGCCGCAGTAGCGTGGGTGGTGGGGTGCGATGGCGTGTGTGTGTGTCTGGGGGGGGGGAGAGGGGAGGGACACGCCATTCACCTGCGAACACACGCACGCGCCTGTCGCAAACCAGGTAGTACTTATGAGAGAGGCGCGGTGTGCATGCGTCACGAGCCTCTGCCGCTCTGGTTCCCCCCTCCCCATACCTCCACGCCACCACGAGGTGCGAAAGCAGTGAGTGTTGTTGTTGAGGGCTTCACACCCTCATTGACTTCCATGTGCGCACAGAAACGCGCACAGATGAGTGCTCTCTTGCCTTGCTTGGCTTCCTTCGCCCTCCTCCCTCGCTGATTGCCGCCGCGCTGTACTCGTACGCGCTTTTTGGGCGGCTTGCCGCACCGGCGTGTCTGTTGCGCGAGGGGTTGGGAGAACCTCGCCGGCGGCTAACGGACTCGGATAACCTCCACGAAAACACAACAACGAAGGAAATGCGGGGCGAAAAAAGCAGAATCCCGTGACTGTGCGCTGCGACGTGTCTGCGCATCGCAAGCACCACCTCTGCATGGGTGTGCAGAGATCCAGCCTAGGTGCTGCGCGTCGTGCAGCGACTGCCGCAGGGGTGGCCGAGGGAGCCTGTGATCTCTCTCGACGTTGGCGGCTCCGCACCCTTCCCTCTTCTGTAGCATCTGTGAGCCCTTCCTGATGTGCCCGAACTTTCCGTCTTCACGTCTTCCTCTCTCACCCCCTCCACCTCTGCACCTCCGCTCTCTCTCTTTAGTGTGTCTGCGGCACACGCAAACCACTTACCACCCCAAACCCCACCCCCGACGCGCGTTACGCACGGCGCGTTGTCCTGCTACCTGTGCCTGTCCCAAGAGCGAATATGTGTTGAAACTCAGGCTGCTCTTCCTCTGACTTCCCCCTCCCTCTTGCCACATTCCTTTCTCAACCTCTCACTTCTCCCAAGTTGTGCACGCTTCCCAGTGCGGCTGTCCAACAGCCGAGCAGAAGTTGGGGGCAGTCACTGAGCTCGTTGTTGAAGCCCACCAGCGGGCGCGTGCTCGGTGGCTGCGCGGCAGCACGAAGGGGAAGGAATTCGAGAGAGAGAGAGGGGGCGACTCCTCTTCTTGTGTGGCTTATCCAATCATTGTGCTTGCTTGTTTTCGGGCGTTACGGCAGCACATCGGCGCTGCCAGGTGTTGCGTCCTCTCCTCCCTCTGCTGCTGCTGCTGCTTACACTCGACCTCTGACTGCCCTCCCTCGCTGCCCCAGCAATACATCAATGCTCCGCTACGTGCAAGACTTATGGAGCGCCTTCTTCCCCACGGAGGCGGTCTTTCCACTCCAAGTCGTCGGCAGGTCTGGCGCTGCCGTAGAATCGCGAGAGGAGTTAGAGAAGGCGCTCACCGACACATTTCTCATCTTCACGTACCGGGACGGCTTCGAGGCGATCCCGGCCGTCACGCGCCTGATCGAGACAGACCAGGGCTGGGGCTGCCTTCTGCGCACCTCGCAGATGCTTCTGGCTCATTTCTTGTGGGTCCACGGCCGTCCAGCGGATCGCAGACTTTCTCTTTTCTTCGACCACAGTGCCGAGACGGCGCCGTTCTCGATCCACAACATGATCCGAAGTTTATGGAATCGGCGGGCGTTCAAGGCGGAGTACTGGAGCCCATCGCAGGGCTGCGAGGCCATCAAGCGCACGGTGCAGGGTGCCGTAAAGACGGAGCAGCTGCAGACGCGCGTGATGGTGGTGACGTCCGCAAACGGGTGCATCTACGCCGACGAGGTGCAGCACACTTTCAAACAGGGGGCGGATGTGGTGCTCGTCTTGGCCTCCGTGCGCGTGAGTGCTGCGGCGCAGCTGACGCAGGAGAGCTATCTCCAGATAGAAAAACTGATGGAGCAGCCGCAGTGTCTGGGGGTTGTCGGCGGAGTACCAGGACGGAGCTACTACTTCTTTGCTCACAACCAAACACAGCTCTTCTACCTGGACCCGCACCAGCGAACCGCCGCCGCGCTGCTGAGTGAGGGGCCGTCCGCCGCGGTCTCTGTCACGCCATCCGTCGCCGATGTGCGTTGTGTGCATTGGTCACGCGTGGACACGTCGCTGTTTCTCGCCTTTGCCGTTACGACACGCGATGAGTGGGCCGCGCTGGAGGTGCATCTCTCTAACAGATTTATGCACGTCGAATCGCAGCGGACGCAGCGCGACTGCGATCAGCTCAGTCGTGCGCGGCCGGGGCACGCCGACGGCACCTTTTTGTCCCCGCTGCAGACGGGCGATAATTGTGGGATGGGCGGCACGTCAATTTCCGAGGTGGCTCCACTAGCACACCGGCGTACGTTGCGGGTGCCTCGCAAGAGGTTCAAGGAGGGTGAGGTAGGCACTGCCACCGCTGCGAAAGCGGAGAGGAATGATGGTGAAGACGAGGTTGACACGGACTCGTGGGAGTATCTGGATTGATGCTGCTGCTGCTGCACGTGCCCACCTTCGTCGTCCGCCCCCCCATCCCCCTCGCATTCTTTTCTCGACGAGCGGCTGACGTTGTCCTCCCATGCACCTGCTGCGTTGTGTACCCGTCATCGAGCCGCTTTACTCGTTTCATTGCCCTCCCCCTCCCCCTCCCCCCGATGAACAACTGCTTGTCTGTTGCGTGTTGCCCCCCTCCCCCCCCCCACGGACATTGTTGTCCGCGTTGCCGTTTCCTTGCGCTTCTCTGCACTGCTTTACGAGGGGCCGCCGCTCTCTCTCTCTCTCTCTTTGTTTTCCATGCAGTGTGTGCCACTACGCGTGTCTGGGCGTGGGGTGGGGTGGGGGCACGGTTCTCTTCTTTTACCCTGCTGCTGCCCCGCAAAAAGCCACGGAGCTCATCGGCCCCTCCTCGCCTACCTCTCGCTGTTCTGTATCGACGGCGCTCTGGTCTCAGCCATGACGCTTGCACGCGTGCGCATATTCCCATGCACGCACAAGGGAGACCAAGCACCTCTTTTCTCCCCTCGCACCACAAAAACGAGTTGCACACATACCCACGGGCACGAGCAAGAGAAGTGTCGCTGAAGTACGGCAGCACATCTCTCGTTGTTTCACGGCTCTCCTTTACTATTCGGGCGTTGGTCTCTCTCTCTCTCTCGCTGCGTGTGTGCTCATCTGTTTCTGCCGAATGGCGGAAAAACGAAGAGACACTGCTGCCATACGTTGTTGGCTGTCACCGTCCCTCCTCCACAGTGGTCACCGCGTGCTTGAGCAGACATGTGGGCGTGTGGACTGGCAACCACACGCCCTTCTCCGCGTTCATTTCCGTGCACGTGGTGGGGCCCGCATCCCCTAAGGATGCACCGTATTGTGAGTGCCGGCGACTTGCTCCTGTATGTGTCTCTCTCTCACGCCTTTCCCTCTCTCTTTGCTTCTCGCCCTGGACGTTGCCGTGGCTGCGGGTGGGTGCGGGGGGCGACGGCGATGTTTGTAACGCGTGCCTGTGCACCTCTCTCTTGGCGCACATGCCTGTTTTCTCTGTTGCCACAGTCAGACTCGCACAGACGCCGAGCCCGTGCGCAGGTGTTCCCACCCCCTTTTTTCACTACTCCTCACCAGCGCCATCGCAGGAGGCGGCGCGGCTCTTATGCAGGTTGCCGTTCGCCGCCGGCCAAGGAAGAAAACGAATAGCGCTGTGTGCTGTGCCGCGCGTGCTCAACGTTGTACCACTCGTGGCCCACCGAAGAGCAGCAGCCTTCGCGCGCGCGCGCACGCACTGAGGACCTTTGCCGCCCTGTGCCTTGTATCGGCCTCGAAGCTGTTGCTCCGCGCACGCCAGGGAGCGTGAGACTTGGCGGAGGCGTGTCGCAGGGCTTTTTGGCCTCCCCAACCCCCACCATACTCTCCATCTTCACTGCTTTCCGCGAGCCAGTGAACTCACCAGCGGCCGCGAGCGCAAAGGAAAGAGAACGATGCTGCGAAGGGCGAGGTGGCGTCGGCTTAGCGACCGCTGCTGCGGTCTCTCACAGCCGATGCTCGTTACGACCAAGGCCCCACAACACTCTGTCCGCGGCCGCTGTACATGCAGCGCACCTTCCGGTGCCGTCTCCACAGCTTGCCGGTCGTCCTCCTCGTGCGTGCCGTCGCCACTCGTGCTAGCCTCTGTAGCTGGCGCATGTGGTGGACTTCCCAGTGCAGCTCTACGCATTTCACTTAGGTGCGCGTCAGATTTGGCAGGTTCATCGGTGAGCCCCCTGTCGGCAGGCAAGCCGCTGCGCTTCGAACCCCCATCGTCTATGTCGCACAGCGCTCTCGCCTACGCCGCGTGCCCCATGTGCACCCGGGTCGTGCACATGGGACAGATGCTGCACCACATACTCTCTACGCACAAGGAGCAGGACCCGGCATACTGGATGCGCCTGTGCAATGCACGACTGGCCCTGTACGAGCGGGTCACCGGCGCTCCGCTCGAAGGCACGGAGACCATGCATGGCGCTTGCTTGGTACAAGCAACTGCGGGTGTCGCCGATGCCGCCGACTCTGAGGCGATGATGCCAGATGGGCTTTCGCTTTCCACTCCTCTGAGTGCGCAAGACGCACTGCGGCCATTCTTGCCGACCGTCTCGGAGACTGGGGCGTACACATGCAACTGGTGCACGCTTAGAAGCGTTGCCTTTTCGAGCCGAGACGCCTTCCTTCTCCACGTCGCCAAGGATCACCCGAAGCTCGACTTTGACGTTGTGGAGTCGCTTGTTCCTCAGCCTCACACGGTCTTGTCCAGAGCAGCACGCAACGAAGGCACAGACACACCCGCTCCGAGGGCGCCCGCGGCAGAGAGTGACGTGGCGATGTCGGACTCGTGGACGCGGCAGCAGCGCGGCGGCGCAGGATGCGTTGGGGCGGCTTCTAACTTACATGCGGCGGAGGGGTTTCTGGATGTAGCATACCCGGTGCGCCGCATGCCTGGCGTGCGCACCGTGAAGGACACGAACGTCGTGACGGTGAAGCCGGAGGTGCACCAGTTGGGCACCACTGTAGGACGTGTAGGTGGCAAAACGTTCGACCCCGCTCCCATTTCCACTGGGGGCAGGCGGTCCCGGGCCGCCGTCTTGGCCTCCTCTACGGCCAGCGCTACGGCAGTGGCGAGTGACCTGCACTTCGACAAGGACTGCTTCCCGTGTGAGCTGTGCTTCCGCGTCTTTGTATCGGAGCTGAATCTTCTCCAGCACCTCGAAAGTAAGCACGCCAACCCCACCGCTTTTGCCTCGGCGAGCGACGCCGACGTAGAGCGTGGAGCACCTCCCGGCACTGCTTTCGCATCTTCAACAGCTGCGGCGTCGCCGTCGTCCGTGGAGGTGTTTGTCGTATGTGATCGCTGCACAGACCGAAAGAAAGTCTTCCGCTCGTCGTCGGCCCTGTTCTCACACATTCGCTTCCGCCATCCTGCGGAGGATGCGGCCTACGAAACGGAGCGGATGATCGAGGAGCAGAAGCAGAGTCGCGTGTTTCAATGCCGGCAGTGCAGCTATCGCTACCCAGACGCGAACAGACTGGATGCGCACATGCGTGACGCGCACGGGGTTGTGGGCTGCGCCGACGAGAGCACTATCCGGGGAGGGCGCGTCGTCGCAGGAACGGCGCAGGCGCATGGATCTGGTGAACTGAAGACGGCGCAGCCATCCCTCTTTTCAGCGCTGCCACCGGTCACGGTGCGGACACGATTTTGGTGCAACGTGTGCGAGAAGGGCTTTGCGAATGCGTCAGCGCTGTACGCGCACACGGAGTCGAAGCACACGACCATCGCCAGCCTGTACCCCTGCCCCGCGTGCAAGCGCGAGTTTCGCGATGTTCCGTCGTTAGAGTTGCATGTCCGGCTTTGTCACAAGAACCTCAGCCTCAAGGATATGGGGCTTCAGTCTTCCGTGGAGTGCCCCGACTGCCTGCGACACTTTCTCAACTACGAGTCACTGCACGATCACGCCGTTCGACACCACGGCAAGAGCGCCATCGCCCCTGTCCGCAGCTTCCTAACCCCCGCGTCGGCGTCCACCGCGGGAGACGGAGTCGGTGTTGCTGCTGTTGCTGCTGCTGTACCAGTACCCGGCATGAGCGCTGATGCCTCTGGCAGCACGACGCCACCCCTCGCCGTATCCGCTCCACCGAAGCCGCGCAAGGTAACTCGACGTAAGAAAGAACCATCAAAGGCTGCCACCGAGTCGTAGCGTGCGAAGAAAAGCAATGCGAAACGGCAGAGGTTCTGCCTCAAGCCGGCGAGCAAGGCAGCGGCTCCTCTGAGTCTGTGCGTGCTCGCGCGCCCTGCCGTTTCGCCGTCGCCTCTCTGTCGCACACGCTCGCTCGTTTCCTCTCTCTCTCTCGAGTGTGCGCTGCGCTCCTCTTCACAGCCTCGTCGTTGGCCCTCTCTTTGAGTTTGCGTGTACATTTCT
>NC_018257.1:0-72500 GCF_000227135.1 Leishmania donovani | reverse complement strand
ATTTCGGCGCTTTTCTTCGCTGTGTTTCCTTGTATTGCGGTCGTGTGCGGGGGTGCGCGTGCATCTCGTGGCGCGGCATATCTCTCTTTCTCTCTCTCCCTGTGCGCGCGTGTGCGTGTCGGGGTTTCATGTCTCTGTATGCGTGACTCCCTCTACGTTTCTGCCACTGTTTTTTTTTTTTTGATAATGCCGACACCAAATTGCAGCACCGCGCTGAGCGGGCGTGATCGTGAGACCAAGCTCCATCGTGGGCCTGCCCCCTCCCTCACTCTGGCCTCTAACGGGCGCGACACTCGACGAGCGCGTGCGAGCACGTCGCTCCTCCTCACCACTGCCGCCGAACACCCTCCCCCTCTTCATGGTGTGACCCGTCAAGGCACCGCGCGGGAGCGGCCCTTGCGCCCCCTGAATCTCATGCCCGCAGCAGAGCAGGCAGCTGCAGCAACGCGGCGGCTACATCTCCTGCTACGGCCGCGACCCCCTCTCTTGCCTGCATGACCATCCTCCCACGCACCGGATGGCACCCAGCCCGCCTCTCCAACTCGTCCTTCTTTCTCCTTCGCTCTCTATGTGTCTGCGACGGCGCTGATTCTCTGCGCATGTGCTCTGGAGTGCCCACTCCTCTGTTAGCTGCCGAGGGCCATCCCTTGCGCGCAGGCACACACACATACACACACTGAGAGCGTGCCGCCGTAGTATGAAGCGAGAGTTGGCGCCGACCCCGCCGGGTGCGCCGCGGTGCGAGGACGGCTTTGAGTCTCCGTCCGGCATTCGTGTCACTTGCACAAAGGACTGGGTGAAGCAGCACCCGGTGGAGGGTGACGGCCTGTGCGTCCATCTCTATCAGTACCTGCACAAGAATGTTAAGGGCCGGGAGCACTCCATGTCCGCGGTGCTCTTGCCAGACACGGTCGTGTTCGACCACAACTTCCCCCGCGCGTGGTACGCCTACGATCGCAAGAACAGCGAGATCGTGAAGCGGCCGGGGTCTATGCTGGATGCGCAGACTATGTACGCGCACTTTTCCGAGTCCGTAAAGGGCTGCGACATCGTTGCTCAGTTCTTCCACACGAGCGTCGACGTGGAGGAGGATTGGAAGGAGGTGCTCACGCCGCAGCAGCTGAGGGCGCACCAGTACGCCAACCAGCAGCTCACGTACGTGGAGTTCTTCACGGCTGACGCTCTGCGCTGCTTTCTGTTTGACCAGAAACGCAAGCCGGACGGCGTGCTGCAGAAGTTCGTCATCCCCAAAGGCGAGGGGTCCAGTCGGCGCAACTTCCAGCTGCAGGTGATCTGGACTCCATACATCACGACCGTTTACCGCCGCACAAACCGCTCCCGGCTGACGGATCACGTCGTGCCGCTGGCAAATCGCGCCGCGACCTTTGATGGAGCACCGTACCTCAGTGATGAGACCCTCGTCGCCGACGAAACCAAGAGGCAGGTGACACAGCTGTGCGAGAGCATTGCAGACCACTTCTACGCTACAGAGAAAAAGCGGCTCTCGCGTCTCATCCTGTACGTGAAGGCGGACGATCAGAGTCGCATGTGGGTGCTGTGGAGCAGCTGCATCCGTGTCGCGCCCGACGCCATGAACCCGACGCTGCTGCGCGTGCCCGTGTGCCTGAGCATGCGGACAGAGGTGCTCAACGACGGCGGCAGCACGCTGACGCGGCTGCAAACACGCCGTCACCGGCAGCGGCAGCTTCTCGCGCTCGATGCAGAGCTGTTCGAAATGACGCGTGACTTTGAGTTCGCGCTCACGCTGAACGCGTCCCACAAGCGACAGGCGAAGGAGCTTGGCCTCCGCGGTAGGGGGCACGGCACCGGGCCGCAAGTGCGTCCGACACGGTGGCGCGGCGATCAGAAGGCGCCAGTGGAGCGAGAGAACCCGCTCTACGCGTCGTTCCTGGCCCTTGAGGTGGGCAGCGGCGGGACGGCCCCGGTAAGCGTCGTGCCATTCGTGGGTCGCGACAGCGGCAGCATGCAGCCGGACCGATGCACTGCCGTGTCTCAGCTCGATGACGAGGGTGTGGCCGGAGGCGAGGACGAGCTCGTGTCGGACCCTGTTGCACAGGTGCAGGAGGAGCTGGTTGCCTTGGCCATGGACGCATGGTACGCAACATACTCCACAATCTTGGCTGATGATCCTCACATGATGCCGACGGCGCGTGCCGAGCTGGCAGCCCCGCTCGTGGGCACGCTGACACAGGAGGAGCTGCAAGGGCTGGTGGAGGTGCTGGGGCTCCTTCCTGCGCCTAGCGATCCCGCGGCTGCTGATGCTTCCCGTAGCGCTACCGACGTTGCTGCGGCCACGTCGACGTCGCACTACGTGGTCGCCCCGTACTTGGTCACGTCTGGGCGGCGCCTGGATCGTCCGTCGGCCGAGGTGGAGCTGGACGTGGTGAGTTACCTCGCGGAGGTCTTTCGCCGTCGCGGAGACGAGATTAGCCGTTCCTGCATGGAGAAGTTCAGCCACTTTCTGTGATGCGCTGAGGCGGCGTTGATGTACTGCGAGTTGTTCCTCTTGTTGGCATTTTCTTCGCGCGGCTGCACCGCAGTCGTGCACATCCCCTTCGTCTCGCTTTTGATTTTTTCCCGTCTCGCTCCTCACCCGGCACTCTGGCTTCCCCCCTCTCTGCTGCGTGCACGAGGAGAGCGAGGGAAGGTGTGTGTGTGTGTGTGTGTCGGTGGAGGTGGTGGCCTGCCGAGACGTCTGTTGTCTTTCTCCTCATCTCTCCCATGCCGCCCGACAAGGTTTCGCATAAGTGCTTATAGAGTAGACGCAGCGCTTCTTCTTCTGTTATGGGATGGGAGCCTTTTTCTTGATGTAGGTGTGCGTGTTTGCAGTGCTGGGCCTTGTGCTCGCTCGCGGAGGCCACGGCGCTGTCCTGTGCCACAGTATTTCGGCTCCCAAGTGCCTTGAAGATAGAGCGAGCCTCGTCATGGGAGCGGCATACAGCTCTATAGACCCGAATGACATGGGACAAAAAATAACGAACGAGACGCACGCAGCAGTGGCCGCTCACGCACATCGAGCCGCGGCTGGCGCTTACGCGCGCTTGGTGGTGTTGGGCTCTTTTCCGCCTTGTTATGCGTTCTCTCCTGCCGCTCCCAGATCACGTGCATGTGTGCCTACCGTACGCATTCGTCCTGAACGTGTGCGCTCGCACGTGTGCATGTGGCCGTGCGTGGACTGGATTCAGTCCATTCGGCTTCTCTCCCCCCGGAGCGCGTTAACGTTATCGCTGGGGGTGTGTACATTGTGCTGCATCGGAGCTCCCCTGCTCTCATTCGCTTCCTCCCCTGCGCCTCTCTCGGTCTTCCCTCTGCTTCTCTGGACGTGTGCCTTGATGTGCATGTGTGCACTCCGACCTCTCGGGCAGAGTTGCACGTGGGTGGCGAGAAGGCGCACACACACCGGGCGCACACCCGTACAGCGATGCAACGGCAGTACCACAGCTAAGCTGTTTCACAATGAGCTTCGATAGCTCGAGGGGCTACCGCAGCACCTTCGGCTACCGCACCGACACCCCGTACCAGCAGCCCATCGCTCACCGACAAGGGTACACGGAGACGCAACTCACGATGCGCCAGCACGGCGCCGTCATCGTGGGCTGCTCCACGGCTTGCGCGTTTCTGACGGTGCCGATTGAGAAGTTGGATCGCTTTTACTTTCTTAGCGACGTCCCCGGCGAGTCAAGCCGCATTTACATGTCAGATAAGCGAGCCCAGTTCTTTCGGGTGGTGTTCCACACACGGTGGTGGAGGGGCCGCTCCTTCGTATGGCTGGCGGCGCACTACGGCTTTCTGCTCTCCACCTTTGCCGTGCTGCGACACGGGTTGGAGACGGCGTCGTGGGACAACTGCCGCCGCGGCTTTGCCGCTGGCGCCATGACGGGTGTGCTGTACGCTACCGCGACCCATCCTTACGACGTGTTGCGTGCAACGGCAGAGGCCCCAACGGGACCACGCCGGTTTAGCGGCGCCGCGGACGTCCTCATGACGGCGCTGCGAGAGCGGCCGCAGGTGCTGCTCGGTGTGTATCGCGGCTTTACCGTCGCGCTGCTGGGCCGCTCGCTGCAGTTCGCCCTTCAGTTCGGCCTCTACAACTGGCTGCGCTACGACGGTGTGTACCGCCATTTCATGGTGCTGTTTCTTTACTGCCACCTCGCCACGTTCCTCGGCATGGCAGCCCAGTATCCGGTGCAGTCTCTGCGACAACAGCTGCACATCATCAACTCCACCACTTGCGGGCGACCACAGAATTATCGCTCGCTCTTCCTCGATTTGCGTCGGCGCCACGGCATCACGAAGCTCTACGACGGCTTCTTCCGGGGTAAGCCGATTCTGAGCGCGGTGCCGATGGCGTTGTTGATAGCCGCGTACGACGTGAGCACTCGACACTACACCGAATACCTGCACCCCGAGGCGACAGCGAAGCCGACCCACACGCAGTCCCTCACCTCCGTCGCGGCCCCCGCCTACCTGACGCACCCGCCGCCGTACGAATTCGCGCGCAAAGCCCCGTGAGGCGCCGTCGATGTAGTTGTTGTTCCTACGGTTGTCTGGCAGTTTGTATGTGTGTGTGTGTGTGTAACCGTGCCGCCATGCAACCCTGCACCGCCTTTGGCATGAAGCAAGGGGAGGGGCTCGGGGAGGATCTGCTTGGTGATATAACCCCTCTACTTCTCCACGATTGCCCGGAGGCAGCGGCGAGGCCTTCGCTCCATCTGCTTCGGGCAGTCACATACCCCCAGGTGCCTTCCTCCCTCACTTGCATGTGTACCATGATGCGGCCGAGTTCGTCGACGCAAAGAAAACCGTGCACGCCTAACGTTCCACGTCACGCCCTCGATGCGACGCCTTCAACTCAGCGTCCGTCGGAGCGTGCGCATGCGGAAGAGTGCGCACGTGCGGCAGTAGCCCTCCTGCTTTGGCGCCTGCGCTGCCCTCTGCTTTGGAGAAGGAAAGTGGGCGGGACAGTCTGCTCTGGCGCACTGTGATATGTGCCCGCCATTTTCCACCCCATGGCGCACGCGGCTTCTGCACGCACACCTGCCACCACGACCCCTCCCTTGCACCTTTCTATCCATGCCGTCCACGACTACGATCCCTTTCTGAAACTGTTTCTTGGCGGTTCTCTGTCTCGCGCCCCCGATTGGCCCACCTCTGCAATCGACTCACGCCAGCACTCTCCCTTCGTTGCGCTTGCCTACGTCACTCGTACCTACGGGCCAGGTAGTACTTCTGAGATTGTTCCCTACTTCTCCTCTTTCTCTCCGAGACATCCTTCAGCGTTTCGTGCGGCATACAGCGACAAGAGCGCCTGTTCCTTGCCAGGATCCCCTCTTCCCAGTTCTTCTAGCGAAAGCTTGGGAGCGTAACGGCAGTGCTTGCTCAAGAGGGAGAAGTGCTCGCAGCATAGCCTCCCCCCTCCAACACCTCTCTTTCTGCGTGCACCCTCCCTTGAGTACGAACGGAATTCCCCCATCGTTACACAGTCTTTCTCCTAGGCCGACGTGGAGCGGACGGAAACAGGGGCGGCGCCGATTGTTAGTGCCGCAACCGTCGCTGCTTCTCGCCGTGGGACCGACTTTGGTGTGTAGCAGAGAGGCACGCGCACGGCCTTTCGAAGGCCGTCCCTCGCCCCGTTCGCGTGCGTCGCTCTGCCTTCATCCACTTCATTTCTCTGCGCCGCGTTTGCTGCCCTTCTTGTTTTTTCAATCAGCGCGCTATCGAGCACTTGTGCTGCCTCGCCCTTTCCTACCTGGGGGAGCGAGAAGGTCGGTGCACTTGGACACACACACACACACACACACACACAGGCAGACGTGTAGGACGCATCACGGCGGCCACTTTCCGTCGCCCCACCTCTCCGTTGCAGTGTCCGCAGCCTCACGGCACCAACTCCGCTTTTTGGCTGCTTTTAAAACGCTCGTTTTTTTTTTTTGCCGTCGCTTCTGTGAAGCGCTCTCGGGTCCATTCGCCTCCCTGGCTGGAGCGCGTGCTTCTCTTCGTTACCTTCTCGAACGCCTACACGGCTCCAACACATCTGCTGGCTTGCGCTCATCTTGCGACGGCCCTTCCTCTTACCGGCGTGTGCTTGTGCCTGCATCATTGATAGGACACCGTTGTGCCCCAACACGCTGCCCGTTGTCGTTTTGTCTTGTTGTTGCGTGCGTGCGTGCGGCTGTGCCTCCCCTCCTTTCTTGTCATTTCAAGCTCATCGAACTTTCCTTGTTTGTGCGCACACTCGAGGGCGCCGCTGCTTTGTTGAAAGGCATCGCGCAGACGAGTTCTGTGAGGCAAGGAACTGCTAGCAGACGTCCAGGGAGACCCTCACGCACACGCACGCGAAAAGAAACGGCCGTACGAGACTAGGAGTGGTGCAGAATGAACTACCTGCGCACCGTAGTAGCCGATGTGAAGCTAAAGTACCGGGCTAGTCGCGTTGTGGCCGAATGCGTGCTCAGGAGAGAGCAGCCGGAGTTTCCGCAGTTTCTGACCGAGTGCGTGACTATCGCGGACGGGCACCCAGAACTGATCCTGTCAACCATTCGACTCTATCTCGAATACAATCAGCCAGAGAGGGCCCACGGAGGCCTGCTGCTGCTGGAGCAGCTGGTGTCGCTATGCAACTACGCCTTCCACTTAGCCCTGGCGAGGGACTACGACATACAAGACCGCATTATTCACTTAGCCATGAAGCGCGGCGAAGGTGAGGCGCACCAAAAAACTCAGCGACTCGCCCGCCTGACGCTGCTCGAGTACTCACGCCTCTTCGTGGATGATCGCGATTTGCTTCGGCTGTCGGCACTGGTCTCCTCCTTCGAGCATCGGACACACAAGAGTTTGATGCGTTGCCTCAACGTGCAGAATCGACGTGTGCGCTTCCGCGACGTGGAGAAGAGCGACATAATTCCCATCAGCCCCAAGGAGTGCGTAGGCTTCACAAGCTCCTCTGCTGGCCGGCCTGTGAAGCCACTGCAGCTGAGCTCGGCTCCCGAGGTGTGGCCATGCCGCGTTTGCGCCTACCTCAACGCCCCGTCCGCCATGCGCTGCGCCGCCTGCGAGACGCTGCACACCACAGACATGGCGACTCACCGCTCCTCGCCGCACACGACTCCGAAGATGTCACCTGCCTCCTCCACATCAGTCGCAACGGCGAATGGCACCAACGTAGGAAGGCGCTCGCCCATTGTGCCGCCGCTGCCGATGGCGGTGGAGGGCGAGATGGAGACCGGCGACTCCCAGGCGTCGAGCGGTGCCAACATGGAGGACATGGACGCGACGTTTCCCATCAGCGACTGGGACAATACGTCCGGGGGGCACCTCCACCCATGCCATGTCCCGCCGACAGCCGTGTACGCAGACCCGGCGCACCTGCCTCACATCGCCACCAGCACCGCGGTGTCGACGTCCACGTCAGACATATCAGCACACATATCACCATCGACGGCTAGTGAGCCCGGCGATGTGGCTAGCGAGGCGTACTATGACCGCATCGAAGGCTCCATAGCAAACGGCGTAGCACCGCACGAGCTGGAAAAGTAGGGACAGCGAGGCGCATCCGAGCATGACCTCAACGAGGAGCCTGACCCAGCGCGGCGCGACATGCAGTTTGCACCACGGAGGCAATACAGTTCATCATGGCCACGGTGCTGCTGCTGATTACGCAACCAAACTCTTCCTGGGCGGACTGCTGGTCTACGCACGGCTGCGTTACTGCTTCTCTCTGCGTGGCGCTGTGCGTGCGTGGCGTAGCTGCACCTGAGATGGGACAGGCGAACGGGGTGGCAGTGACGGTCTCCACTCGCGATGGCGGTGGTAGCGCGACCCCGTCATCGCCACTCCTCGCCATTCACCTTTTGGCTCCTACATCGAAGGCACACGGAGGAGGTGGAGGGAGGCAGGCAGACAGACAGAGGGGTGGCTAACGGGTGATGCGGATGGAGCTGGTAATAGTGAGGGCCGGTGACTGCTTCAGCCCACTGGTGCTTGCCCTGTGCGGACTTCTACCGCTCTCGCTGCGCATGTGCTTGTTTGTGGGGACACCACGTGCGCCACCGTCCCTTCCTCACCGCGCCTACCAAGGGACAGGGCAACGAGAGTGTGCACGTGGGCGCCTCTCCTCAACACAGCGCCGCCTCGTGCTCTCTCTCACTCACTTTGAGCTCGCTCTGTGTGTGCCCAGCATGACCCGCGAAAGGCACGTAATGCATACATGAAATGCGGACGACAGAGGGGGGAAAGGGGGGGGGCGTGTGTGTGCGCGACACGTGAGTACCCGTGCACACACGTAGTGCAGAGCATGGCGCGGCTCGTGCCGGTGTAATAATACTCGTGATGGTGATTCTACACGTGGGAGTACGGACACCGGGTCTACTGGCTTGATGTGAAGTGTTCCCATGAGGATGTACCGCTAAGTGGGCCACCACTGCTGCCGCTCCTGTCTCTTATACGGAGGGCGGGGTGAGAACCTCATGGGTGCACCGCCACGTCCCTGCGCTGAAGCTCGCCGGTGCGCGCGATGGCGTGCAACTCTCTGCATCATGATGTCAACGCGTCTTGTTGCCGTCTTTCCTTTTCTTTTGGCGCGCGTGCTTGCTTGTTTGCAGCGCTCGCGCTTTTAGTGCGCCACGGCACCCTTGATAGAAGAGAGGGACGCCCACCTGGCCGTCTCTCTCCATCTCCACCCACCTCTCACCACACCATACCGCGCCCGTCACGCAGATACTCTCGTGCACACACGCACATCAATTCACTTGGCGGCACAACAAAGTAGAAACAGAACCGAAAAGAAAGCCACCGATGCGCCGTCAGCAGTCCTTTACCGTGAAGGCCGCTGCTGGTGCCCCCGCCACCGCGGCAGTGCCGGTCGAAGCGGAGTGCCTCGATGCCCCCCGCGGATTCGGCAGTGGCGTAGACATTAGCACGTACCGGTACCTAGACGAGCTATGGGCAGCAGCGCTTCTTCAGGCGGAGGCGTCCGTGTTGGCGTTGCCACACACCGGCAGCAGTGGGCTGCAGGGAGCCAAGCACACTTCTGAGGCCGACAATGCGGGGAGGAAGGAAACCTCGATAAAACAGGCGGCGGACAAGACGGGGGTCTCTTCGACGTGCAACGAAAGTCTCCTGACGTTGTCTCCCCTCCCTCGCGCACCAGTGCTACCCAGCGGCTCGGCAGCACATTCGCCAGTGCCACAGCCGCCGCCACCAGTCGTCGTGGCTCGCAGATCCATGCCATCTGCTACTAGCAAGCAGACATGGATGCGAGTGGAAGCGCAGCCGAACTTGAAGCGAAACGCGTACACCGCCCGTCGGGGCGTCGCGTGGGTGGTGCAGTAACGTTTCGGCACCCATCGTACAACAAGATCCAGCGCGCTCTCTTCCTTTTTGTGGCGGTGCTTGAATCTCCGTGTATGCTTGTGCGCAGATGTGCAGGGAGACGTGTACGGCTCGTCATCGCATCCCGGTCCCCAACCCTACCTCCACACGCTTCTCCTTCAGTCGTCGTCATCTCCTCCTTTCCTGCCGCGTTGGGTAGAGCGAGAATGTCAGCATCGAGCCAAGCTGCAACAGCATTCGCAATGATGAGAGGAATGCATGCGCCCCTCATCCATGCTTGCACGTGCGCCCATCCTCAGCGGTGGCGCTTCAGGCCAGCGTGCTTGCATGCCCTCTCTCGCATCGGCATTAACCGCGTTTGTGGTTCCTCGTCGCCCCCTCCCTCCTCCTGCGCACATCTCCCTCGTTTTGTGCGACTGCCCTGCCTCTTTCCGCATCGGCCCCCGCTCGTCCATCTCTCTCTCTCTCTTTCACACTGTGCCCTCTGCTGCGGCTTGTCTGCTCTGCTTCTCACATGAACATCACGGTGTGGCTGCCAAGCTGCAGTGCAGCCGTGATCACTTGCGTCGCCGTTGCTGTCGCTATTTTATTCGTTGCTCTCTCTCTCTCTCCCTCCACTCCTCTTCGCTAGCAACGCAGCGATGCCGAAGGAGCCGCGGGCGGTGCCAATGGGCATCATCAGTGCCGAGCCCATCCACGCTGCATCCCGCAAGATCAAGTTCGGCACGAAGACCATCACGTTAGGCAAGTCAACCCCACAAGGACACAGACGCGGCACAGCGGCTGAGGGTCTCAAGAAGAAGAGGGCAAGCTCTGGTGTCAAGACTGGCGGCAGCCAGTCCGGTATCGTCTTCAACAAAGGCTTCGGCCAGCACATTCTCAAGAACCCGCTTGTCATCGCCGCCATCGTCGAAAAGGCCGCCATCAAGCCCACCGACATCGTCATCGAGATCGGCCCCGGCACGGGCAACTTGACAGAGAAACTGCTGCAGACGGCGAAGAAGGTGATCGCCTTCGAGATTGACCCGCGCATGGTGGCGGAGTTGAACAAGCGCTTCCAGAACACGCCGTTGGCCTCGAAGCTGCAGATTATCCGCGGCAACTGCCTTGAGCAGGACTTCCCATACTTCGACAAGTGTGTGGCCAACGTGCCGTATGCAATTTCGTCGGCGCTGGTGTTCAAGCTGCTCAAGACACCCACATTCAAATGTGCCGTACTCATGTTTCAGCGTGAGTTCGCCCTGCGCGTCTGCGCACAGCCCGGATCGGAGGCCTACTGTCGACTCTCTGTGAACTCGCAGCTGCTCGCCCGCTGCAGCCACCTCATGAAGATCAGCAAGAACAGCTTCAACCCTCCGCCGAAGGTCGAGTCGAGCGTCATTCGGCTCGACCCCAAGCACCCACGACCTGATGTGGATTTCGAGGAGTGGGACGGGCTCGTGAAGATGCTCTTCAGCCGCAAGAACAAGAAGTCCTCGTCGATATTTCGTACCAAGGCGGCTGTGCAGGCTCTGTACGACAAGTACGTGAGCTATCGAAAGATGGAGGGCGGTCAGCCCGTCGGAACCGCCACGTCCGGCGCAAAGCCCTTGACGTCCAGTAGCAGTGCGGATGTGGGCTCTTCCGTGTCGCTCGAGCAGTTCCGCGTGTTGCTGGACTCGGTGATTGCGGACCCCATGTTCGAAAAGCGCAGTCGCATGCTTGACGAGGAGGCATTGATGACTATGCTTGCCCACTTCATCAAGCACGGCATTCACTTCATCTAAGCGCCTGCGTGCCTGTGGGTGTATGTGTGTTTGATGTCTGTGCCGCTGTGGAGCTGCATTCGCACTCACCAACTTCTGTATCCCCCCTACACACACGCATGCATGCATGCATGCGTTGCACCTCTACGCTGCCGTAACAGGCCCCTGCGGAAGGGGCGGGGAGAGAGCGAGGGAGAGAGGTGCACGCTGAACAGATTTGATGTGAGTGAAGGATACACATCCTCACAGAGAGAAGGATGGATGGTGCGACCATCATCCGTAATACGACCTCATCGTGTCGAGCGATATAAAGGAACGGACATCATCAACGCGGAGCAGCCGAGCTTCTCTCCTCTCTTCCTCGGTGCCCATTGCCAGCTTCGTTTTGTCGTCCCCTCCGCTGTGTCTTCACAGGCACTTACAGACATGTGGGTGAGCTGCTGGAGGTGTCTGTGCAGGGCAAGACTAATAGGGAGAGAAGAGGTGGGGTGGGTGGGCGGGGGGGGCGGCAGAGCTGTGCTGTACCCCGTCCCCAGCACCTCTTTTCTCGTCCATTGTGTTTTATGGCGTGCCTCCCCCCTCGCTCACCACGCGCATCTTTATCTGTTCTTCTGCGTGCACCTCCTGCCATCGCTAGCTGCTTATCCACCTCACTCTCTTGGGCAGGTTAGCTCACCCATCTACGCTGCACCCTCCCTTAGTACCACCTTTACAGACACACGCACACGCACGCACCACAGCCTTCACCAGTACTGTTGAATTGCAATCACCATTATAACAACAGGTCTACGATGCTTCGCTATCCCTCCCGCACGCTGCCCCACTTGTTGCCCGTGCGTAGCAGCAGTGGTGCGGTGAGGCATCCAGTCCTCCTCACCCCTAGCCGCCGCTTCACGGATAAAGTGCTGATCGGCTCATGCTCCTCGTTCTTCACATGCTCGACGACGACCGGGCTCTTCCATCTTCTGGTCACCCCTATCAGCCCTTCCGTTGCCTTGGCAACGCTGGCGACCGCAGCAGCGAGCGGCGCCTTGTGCGTCGTCGACGGCGGCAGCTTGAACGGCACCACTTTTGGCGCCGTTGTCGGCATTTTCGTTGGCGCCATGGGGGGCTTCTACGCTAAGTCGCAGAAGGAGCCGTGGCGCAAGTAGTCAGTAGCCCCACAGACCCTCGTCAGTGGTGGCGTCGCCCTCCTCCTCCCCCCTGCGGCGCCGGGCACGCGTGTCTTTACATGCTGAGGAAGAGGAAGAAGCACAAGAGAGGCGACTGTCGAGGATGAGCGCTGCGGCGTGTGCGCGCCTCTCTTCAGCGAGACGCATTGTGGGGTGGGCTCTGTGGCGATGTGGGGCTTTTAGAAGTGGCCCGCTCGCACTGCACACATCTAGCAGCTGCTCCCCCCCGCTCTCTCGCCTTTTCCTTCACAACTGTCGCTGTTTCTTCTTTGTCCTGTCCCCTCCACCTCCTCCGATCCCATAAGGGAGCGCTGATCGACATCACCAACACAAGACGAGGTTAGAGAAACAGAGCGGGCATTGCCGCCTCGCACGTTGGCAAGGGTGGAGCTCGCAGAGCTGCGTGCGCGTCCTTGACTTCACGGGCGTGCACCGCACCGCCTTCATTGACAGCCTCTGATGTGCCTCTGCGCGTGTCTGTCGGCTCCACATGACCAGCTGCGGTTAGGGGCGCCGGCAGTGTGCACGAAAGGGAGGCGAGCTGTGACACAAGCGCCGTCGGTACCCCCCCCCCCAACATCTCTTTCTTCTAATCCCCCTCTTTCGGCCTGTCTTCTGCCCTGAGACGCGTGAGCAGGCACACCTCGCGCCCTCCACACGCGCAACCTAAGCGACGCCCGCGTGGACACGTCGGCATCCAGTTTGTCCAGGACTGCCTCCACACCACTTCGCGCGCTTGCTTTCGGTGCGCACATGTTACGGGTGTCGCTGGCATGTCGAGTCACCGCTGCTCGGAGTGCAGCTCCGCACACCGCGAGCAGCTCAAGCTCTCTCGTCGAATCCGTGACCTCGGTCTTCCACTCTTCGCGGTACCTGCGCCACGCTCCGCCGCGGCTCTACGTGACATGCTCTCATGATCAAGGCATTCCGCTCCACGGTTGCGGGCGGCACATGACAACAGTGCTTGACGTGTCTCGCGAGGCGTCGCCGAACGCCCCGCCTCACACGCAATCCATCTATCTCTTAACGTCCACGAGCATATCCGATGTCGAGTTCAAGGATCCAGCGGCGCAGTCGCAGGTGCTCGTTGGACTGCCGCAGGTGCAGAGCATCGACGCCGTACACCGCTTCTGCGACGCGTACGCCGCAACGCTGAGCCGCGTCCACCACGTCCTCCTCCCCGGTGGCGTCTCTCCCCTCCAGAGCTCACTCATCAAGCAGCTTCTCGAACACATCCCGCAGGCGCGACTGGTATGCAACGGCTTTGGGCACGCGCTGCTCACAAACGCCACGTTTCACGATGGCGTGCAGCGCGCAGTGCTGGAGAACGCGCCCAACGCACCGCTGGAGCTGCTGCGCTTCGCAGAGCTTCCGGAGGATCGCGTGTCGGCCATGGCGGACGGGGATACGGTGGCCGTCGACGTGGCAAAAAGCGAAGCGGAGGCGCCCGCGCCGGCAGCAGCGCGGGCGCTGCGTGTTGTGGCTGTCAAGAGCAAGGGACAGCAACAGCGGCGCAGGGAACACAGCCAGACGCACCACCCAGCGCACTTCACCAACGAGGCGCTCTTCTACTATGATGACGTCTTCAACGCGCTTTTCGTGGGCCACACGTTGCACCGCTTGCCGTGGCTCCCCACCGTGCTCACGGAAGCCTCGCGCGAGCTTTTTCTGCCCATGCCTCCTCCCCTTGCCATGCAGCACCAGCTCAGCCGACCAAGCCCGCTGCTCGACACATGGCGGGTGCTGGAGAGCTGCGAGGACGTGGTTGAGGCACTGCGTCGTACGCCAGAGCTGGAGCGCGTCCTTGCAGGCTCCTACGGTGAGCTCTGCGGCAACGTGGAGGACTGTATCGCAGGGCTGGAGAGCAGCAGCGATGCTCTCGAGCGTCTGCGCAGCCGGCTCGCGCGGCGCCTCTCCACCGACACGAGTCGTGATGTACACCGCTGGTCCACCGCACTGCTGAAGCGCATTGTGCACGAGGTGGTGTGCACGCAGAAGGCAAGCGAGCCGACGAGCTCCGAGGTGCAGGAGGCGTTCCTTTGCTGGGCAAGGACAGACGGGGAGTGGGGGCGCCTCTCCACTTGCCTCGCACACGCTGCAATGGTGCTACCTCCTTCGACGGAGTCGGGGGAGGCCGACGGCGCATCTTCGTCTGCCACGGACAGCTTCGCCGCGCATGATAGTGTACCCGCAGCCGGAGAGTCTTCTGCACCGGAGGCACTGCAGGGCACACATGGCGTGGAGTTACTAGTGGCGGTGTTCAACCGGAAGGGGTTGAAAGGGCTCATTCGCACAGTGCAACGCGAGACGATCGACGTGCAGGTGTTCCTGGCCATGTCGGAGGAGGACTTGAAGAAGGTCTTCAAGGCAACTTTCGGCATCACCAAGCGACTCATGCTGCTGCAAGACGAGCTTCGGAAGAACTTGTAGGCGAAGGGCCGAGTTCGCGCTGGACAATGAACAAGGAGTGCGCCGCTGCACCTGGTACCGCGCCCCACCAGCGCTCATGGCACGTTGGACGCCAGCCTGGCCACCGCGACGGAGAATGGGCTGCTGCGCACTTGGACAGTGACCGCTTTATCCACCTAATTGCACACTCCACAGATACGATGGCACACACACACACACGCGCGCGTCGTCTGTGCCACTGTCCTAACAAGGATAACCAGCCTCGAAAAACATTATACATAACCGAAGAGTTCCCCGTGACGCTTGGCGCTCTCGAAAAGGGGAGGGCCATGCAGATGTGCGCAGGCGGTGCCTTGCACTCGCAACCTCGGGCGTGCTGCTGAAAGGGGGAGGAGGCGGTGGAGGCGAGGTGCCGTTCACTAAACCACACCGATGTCTCCGCTGTGCTTTCTATTTCTCTCGTGTCCTGTAGTGCCACAGCGCGCCGCTCTTGCCATGGCCGCCGTCGTCACCGCCATCATCCATGCGCTTGAGTGATGCGCTGTTGCGTCTGACGCGCACATTACTTGCAGAGCGCGAGGAGTTCTCGCGAAGCGATGTGAGCCCCGTCTAGTTGCAGCAGCTTCCGTGGCAGTATGCCGGCCTGTCAGCTCGCGTCACCACGCCGACGGTGGCGACCGTCGGCGGGCTGCCTGCCGCGCCGCCTTTCTTTGCGTGCCCGAACGTGCAGGTGACGACCCTCTTTCCGAGGTACCCGGACGGTGGCAAGTCCACCTTCTACCTCCGCCATCTGCAACCGTGACAGGCACCGTCATGTCAACCGTGGCGCGACGCAGACACGTGGCAAGTGCCGCAAGGAAGCGGAAAGGTACTAGGCGGGCGGACACAGTGTCGTGATCGACAACACACGTACCCCGGCGCGGTGGATCGGCAGGCGCACATTGAGATTGTGGAGCGGGTGCCGTCAGCAAAGAAGAAGACGGGCACCGCTGCGGCCGATAGCGCGGGGGTGGGCGTGACAGCAACACGACCCGCCGATGCCGGCGCGCATTCTTATGCTCATGCACTCGCGCGAGCTGGCGGGACATGTAAACCAGGCGCGAGCGCAGGTGCAAACAGTTCCTCGCCTGTCCTCCATTGCGCACAGCGTCTATCAGCCAGGATGGGGGCGATTAGCCACGCCAGTGAAGGCGACGACGTTGCGCGCCGACAGGGTTTGGGTGCTGCCGGTCGCTGTGTGTCTTGACAGTGCGCCCGCACGGACGTAAGAGACCTTCTTTCATCTATTTTAGCGGTGCCGCGGCAGCTGCTCTGGTTCACTCTCTATGCGGCTGGCATAGATAGCGCAAGAGAGGGCTATTGAACGCCGGCTGACGAGGCGGGGTTCGGTGCGTGTTTCAGGAGCCGACTGTGCTTTCACTCTCGTAACGGTGGGGTGCCATTCATCTGCGGTGCGCTGCCAGCGTTTCGGCCTCGTGCGCGCGAGCGCTGAGCGGCAGCTCCGGCCTCTCTCTTCCCTCTCCTACGCGCCAGTAAGGCCTCAACAGCAGCTTGAAACGACAGCGTTGGGGCGAGAGCCACCACTTCCCAGAAAAGGAACTTCTGCCTGCTTGCGCGTAGATGCAACTGCATTCGTGCTAACGAACATGTACGTGCACGTCAAGCGCGCACGTAGGGGCATTGCTTGAGTGCTCTGAGCCGTTTCTGCGGGAGGCAGGAGGTCGCTCCTCACCGCGTAAGCCGCTGCACCGCCGCCCCTTCGGCGTCTGTGTGCCGTCACGCGCACTGCGCCACATCTCCGGTGTCGCTTGCCCACTGCTACTTTTGCCCGCATCACCGCACTGCACTCACCCACCATCCCTCTTTCTCGCCTGCCTCCACCGCTGTCCATCCGCAAGCCGGGGCTTTCCCAGCACGACAAGACAGCATCTTTTCATCCTGCTCCCATAAACGGACCCCGTGGCCGCTCCTCTTGAGCAATGCGCGTCGGGTACATTGGTCTGGGGCTCATGGGCAAGCCCATGGCCGTCAACATCCTCAAGGCGGGCTTTCCTGTGAGTGTGTGGAACCGCACAGCCTCCAAGTGCGACGACCTCGTCGCGGCTGGCGCCACGGCGTGCGCGACGCCGGCGGAGTTGGCGGCGGCCTCTGATGTCGTCTTCACAAACCTCTCGGACTCCCCTGACGTGATGGAGATCGTGTTCGGCCCCAACGGCGTGGCAGCCGGCATTCGTGAAGGGGCCATCTTTGTGGACAACAGCACCATCAAGCCCTCTGTCGCGCAGGAGATCGCACGACGGCTGTGGAAGGAGAAAAAAGTGCGTGCACTGGACGCACCGGTCTCTGGCGGCGACATCGGAGCGCGCAACGGCACCTTGACCGTCATGGTCGGCGGCGACGCTGCTGCGCTTGAGACTGTTTTGCCTGTGCTGCTCGCAGTGGGTAAGAAGGTGACCCGCATTGGCGACTGCGGGGCGGGGCAGGTGTGCAAGGCGGCGAACCAGATCATGGTGGCTGCCCAGATGGTCGCGCTCGGCGAAATCCTTGTCTTCTCTGAGAAGTGCGGCGTGTCAGGGCCGACAGTTATCGAGGCGATCAAGAGTGGTTCGGCGCAGTGCTGGACCCTCGATGTGAAGCCGGATCGCCTCTTCGCTGGCAACCGCGAGCCCGGCTTTAAGGCTGCCCTGCAGAGCAAGGACATGGGCATTGTGATGGACTCGGCCAAGGAGTTCGGCGTGCCGCTGCCCTCCACCGCTGTCAACACGCAGCTCTTCCAGGCGATGATTCAGAACGGCGACGGCGACCAAGACAACTCCGCTGTCGTCAGCGTGCTCGAGCGCATGGCCAACGTCCACATCTCGGAGGTGAAGAAGGAATAGTGCATATGCACGGGCACTTGTGGACGCTGTCCACTGGAGCGCAGTGAAGTGCAGATGGAACGGCGGCCGCGTGTGTGGCGTACCACCCCTGAGGGAGATGAGGAGTACTTAGGGAGGGGGAGTGGAGTGCGATGAGTGCGTGGCTGCTGAGGAGTAGCACATCAGCCGCTGTACCTCTTCTCCGGTTGTTGCCTGCGGGCCCCTCTCGCGTTCGCAGTCTGTCTGCCTCCCTATTTTCACTTTATGTGAGTGCCTTGGCTGTATCAACATTGAAACCACCACCGCCACCCTTCCCGCACCCGCATGCAACGTCATGGCGTGCAAGTATGTCGGACGCGCTCTACGTGTGTCTCTCAGTCGACACGCGTGCATGCGTGCGCAGGCGCTGGGGCGCACGACAACTGCAAGACAGACGCCGCGACAACGGCGCTGGGTAGCGGCGCGAGTGACCTCGCGGGCAGTCCTGGCGCACACTTTCTGGAGTGAAGGCTGCCTTTGGCATCAGGCGAACAGGCACCCATGAAGCACTCACACACACGCCCACTTCGAGGTGCTTTCGTGTTGCGCTGCTGACGATGGCCGCGCCCGTCATGGCAAACTGCCGAACCAATGCCGCGACGTCGACTGCTCCAGACACGGTGCTCTCGCTCTCTCTTCATATTTCTCTTGCTCGCCGTCTCACAAGGCGCAGCGCTTCTTCGCTGCTCGTGCTTTCACCTCGCGCGCACGGCTCTCCGTATGCATCCTCTTCGCACCTCCCTATCGTGGCGGTCGGTCGTGCTGTCTTGCCACGCTGTGTGCGTGCACGCAGCAGAGCTGGCTGCGCAGCCTGCCGTCACCTTGTCGTTCTGTGCATCACCAGACACCCACTTACAGGCGCGTCTGCCGCTGCCGTTGCCTTCGCCCTCTTTCAGCGGTGTCCCGAGACCTCGGCGCTGCAGCAGACGTCTCTGGCACTCGCGCGCTCGTGCGATGACTTGACGCGCGGCATCGGCGACAAGGAAGGGGTGGCCGCCTGACCAGCGGTCGTGGAGGCGTCGATGACGCCTCCCGCCGCCACGACGACTCGAACGGTGCGCACTGCTTCGAAGTTGCGCGGCACCGTGGCTGTGAGTGCGCTGCACGTATACGGCGCCATCATAGCGCTTCGCATCTACCTGCGGTGGCTCCTCTCTTACCGCAGCTCGATCAGCCCAGATAAGATCTCGCGCTTCTAACGCTCCGCATGCATGCTGATCGGGGCGCCGTGCCCGCTGGCCTCGAGAGACGCCTTCGCGTTGAGCGTGAGCGTCGATGACTTGGGGGCTCGCGACCGCGTCAGCATTATCGCGCATAGCCTTTTCTTTGCTGGCGCTGCCCGTGGGAGGCCTCCTCTGGTTCCCCGACGCTGACATCCAGAGCAGCGTGATGTGCGACATCACCTGCACCGCGTTTGAGGTCAAGATACGCTCTTCGGCGGAGGCGCGACTCTCCTTCACCATTTCTGCCGACCCCCACGGTGCTGAACAGCCCGCAGAGCGCTCTGAACTGGATGGCGGGGAGGGTGCGATGTGGCCGAGGGGCAAATACGTCGAACGGTGCCGTCAGCGTCCCGATGCATACGGGCTGCTGTGGCGGAAGCTCTCCGGCGAGGGGTACGCGGTACTTGCCGCGCCTGCGAACGACTGCGTGTCGGATCTGCCTCTCTCTCTCTCTCGCCCACTGTCGGCGTGCATGTGCTTGCGTGTTTGCTGGCGCGACGCGGGCTTGGTATGACAACCGCGGCTG
The DNA here is from genome assembly GCF_000227135.1 of Leishmania donovani. Classification (NCBI taxonomy): domain Eukaryota; phylum Euglenozoa; class Kinetoplastea; order Trypanosomatida; family Trypanosomatidae; genus Leishmania; species Leishmania donovani. The sequence continues at coordinate 53,177 of NC_018257.1, read as the reverse complement.
CTGCCCCCCCCCCCCTGCTGCGCATGAAGGGGGGTACCATTGACGCAAGGCGCTGACGAAGAAGACGGCGAAGGAGAGGGCCGTCCGAAGTCGGCGTTTCGGTGCTGGGCGGAGTGCAGATGCCCCCTCCCTCTCCCTCTTTTGCGGTGTGCTTTCTAGTTGGTCTCCGTGCCACACGACTCGTTCATCGTGTGAGTGTGCCGACTGCTGCGCGGGCTGCGAGCCTTCTGTGGTGCCGCTCGTGCGTGCGCTGGTCGGTGTAGCGTGCTTCCTCTACTTCCTCCGCTACCCCTTCCGCCCCATTCTCCCTTTTCTTTGGCAACTCCTCACCGTTCCCGACATCCACTGCCCGTGCACGCAGCTCTCTGGCGCGATGTCTGCCTCCGCACCGCTCACCACTGCCGTTCAATGGTTTGCAGCGCAGCTGAACAACTCTGACAACGCCGAAGTAAAGCGCCGCTATCTACGATGGCATGCCGAAGACACGGGCGTGCCCTACAGCGATGAAGACCCGCTCTTTGTTCAGGCAGTTCTCGCCAGTCGCACGGGCTGGACGTTGCCGGAGCTGCTGTGGCGAGCGCGTCTCGTTGCTCTGGACGGGCGCACTCTGTGGGAGTGCTTGGACGCGCGCATGATTGCAGGTCGCGTGCGCGATGTGGTCGATCCGTGGAACGAGCAGCTCAGCGTGAAGCTGGCTTGGCACTTTATGGAGGAGCAACAACGTGGAGAGTTACCGCCCGCGTCTTCATTGAACGCGCTTCGCGCGGCACTCGATGAGTACGCAACGGCTACGATCAAGCCACAGGGCAGCCTGTCCGTGACGGAGTCCAGCGCGGCCCGCTCCGCCCTTAGAGATGCCGACCACGGCCGATGCGCCACCCTGACCGATGCGTGGTCGGACAAGGTCGCCTTTATCCCGATGGAGGCAGGCAACGATTACAGCGAGGGGTCTCTGCGCTGCGCCGCCCCCGTCCCCAGCCGCGGCACGCTGCTTCAAGTGCCTCGCTCTGAGATGTTCTTTATCGATTCTCTGCTCCAGTACTGCGCCTTGGGCCGCGCCATCGCTGCCGAGCCGTCTCTGCGCGGCCTCCTGGCAAACGAGGAGGCCATGCTCGTTCTCTGCCTCGTCTACGAGCGTTTTGTTGAGGGCGTGGAGCGCTCACACTGGAGGCGGCTGCTTACACATTGCCCGGGGCGGTACCCCACCATACCCATCGCTTGGGAGCTGCGCGATCTGGCAGAACTCGATGGACTCGACATGGTCGACGACGTCCTCGCCAAGCGCAGTCAGATGCAGGCTTTTGTCGATCAGCTTCAGAACTCTCTCCTTCCGCTCTTCCACCGCGCGCTCTCGAAGCTGTACGGTGCGTCGGCAGCAGCCCCGTCGCTGGCTGACATGTCGGCGGCCTTCGTCTGGGAGCACCTTGTGTGGGCCCAGTCGACCTTCGACTCGCGCGCCTTCAACCTTAACGTGGACGGCGCCGTCGTCATGGCACTGGTGCCCTTGGCAGACATGGTGAATCACGCCAACCACACCGACGTGCTTGTTCGCAAGGTGGAGCCGAACGGGGGCCCTTTTACTATGCAGGTAGGCGCTGCGTTGACGGCGGCGGATGTGGGGCGCGAGCTGTGGATGAGCTACGGCCCACTGCAGAACTGGGAGCTGCTTCAGCACTACGGCTTTCTGCTGGGGCCCGACAACGTACACGACAAGCTGCCCTTTCCACTCGCCGTTCCCGCAGGGCCCAATGAGCCGCAGGGCGAGAGCGACGCCACAGACACGTCAGCACCGCTTTCGCGTGAGGGGGGCACCGAGAGCAGCTGGGATGCGCGGCGCCTGGCGTTGATGCGTCGCTACGCGTTGTGCTTGCCGGGTCGCTGCTGGATTCCACACGACGGCGTGCCACCCGCTGCTTTGCTGGCGCTTCTCCGCGTACAGCTCGCACAGGCAGACGAGTTCGATATGATGGAGGGTCGCCGCTACGGCCCTTTTGAACCACTGTCGCCGGTGACGGAGGCCGCCGTCGTGTCGGTGGTGAAGAGCACCGTGCAGTGCGTCATGGAGTCTTTTCCCACAACGCTTGCGGAGGACGAGGAGACTCTGGCGGAGGTGCATGGTGACGAACCCACGAAAAACCACATGCTATGCTTGCAGCTTCGTGTAGGCCTCAAGCGCATTGCCAGCCGGTGTCTGGAGTGGTGCGCGCGCCACTCGTAAGTCATGTGCCAGCGCGCACGCCCCCCCCCCCCCCCAACCCACACACCCACACACAAACACCGTCGACACCTCACGTAGCGCCTGCGCTCCCTTTGTGTTTTCGGGGAATGGGCAGGGTGGCGAGGCAACGGTTGGGTGGGTGGGGCCTTGACAGGAGGGGCAGGGCTGCCCCTCAGCGAACACCACTGCACTGGTGCTCCCCCTCCCTCCTCTGACACACGCTCGAAATCTTTACACCCCACCTCACTTTGGCGCCCGCAGACGTCTTCGTTGAGCGCACAGCCCTTACCGAACGAAAAAGGCGAGGCGGAATGCGCAGAGCTGCGAGGGGGTGGCTCCAGCGACCGTCACGGCGCCGGCGATGGAGCAGGGATGACACTCACCGTACCGCACCACCACCACCCCCTCCTGCTCCTCGACTTGTGGTGCATACATTCCCTCTTAGCTGATGGCACACCTCAAGGGTGAGGGCGTTGTAGTCTCCCCTCTGTCGCAGTGTATGGGTCGGTGGTGGGCGACTCTCTCCCACCCACTTCGCACACGACGCCCACATCGCTGAGCCGCTTCCTGAAGCGGCAGACAATTTCTCGCTTATCCCCTTTTTTGCCGTTCCACCGTTGCCGCATCGCCTCCTCTTTCTCTCTCGCTTGCTCCATCGTTGCGCGTGGGCTCCCCTCGAGGAGGGTGTGGAGCGCTGGCACAGATCTTCAGACTGATATCTTCCCCTAACGTATAATTTGCCATCCACAAGGGCCCACATCCTCTGGCCAGCCTTCGACGCGCGACACGTGGACGCAGACTTGCGCACTGCAGTCTATCCTCGCCCTCTTTGTGTGGCAGCCGCGGAGCCGCCCTTATCTTCTTCCTTCCTTTGTCGGCACTCATCGTAAGACGCGCTTGCGTGAGTCTCGTTTCCACGGCATCTCTTAAAAGGCGCCTCGATTTCTTGCGTGCATTGGCGTTCTCTAACCCCTGCCAACGCTGTCACCGCGTGTGTGGCGCCCATGCACACCCACGCAACCCCAGCGCCTCCTTGTCTTCCTCTTGCACGCCTTCGTCGGCTCTTCATTTGTGTTGTTGCTCGCCCGTCTCGCGTTGCACTGGTGTTCCTTCAAAGGACCTCCTGAGTTGCCCCTCTTCGTAGGACACCCCCGTCACTCGCGCGTGCAGTCGCCGGCGCTGGGGTGCAGCGACATCTTTGCTAGGCTCTGTCTCACATCACCATACTCGCTCTGCCGCTCTCTCCCCCGCCGCTTCCATCTAGAGAAATGCCCGCCTTATCATCACAGGAACCCGTGATCGAGCTCACGTATGGGCAGCTCACCTCGGAGGCGCTCGAGGCCGCCATTGTCGACCCCGCCGGGGTGACATCACTGGATTTGTCCGGCAGCAACATGTCTCCCGAGTACTGCATCGAGCTGGTAAGCCGGTACATTTCGAAGATGGTGAATCTCGAGTCGCTGGATCTCAAAGACAATAAGATCGGCCCGCAGGGTGCGATGTTTCTCTTCGACGCACTGCGGGAGCACTGTCCGCATCTCACCTACCTCGATGTGAATGAGAACGCCATCCAGGACGAGGCGCTATACCCTCTCGCGCTGTTGCTGCAGTCTGTCAAGTTGAGGACGCTAAACGTGGTTACGAACCACATCACCCCACGCGGGCTGCCCACGCTGTGCGACGGCGTGATGGCCTGCCGCACCCTCAGGGAGCTTTCACTGGCCTTCAACTTGTTGGGCGATGAGGGCGGGCGCATAGCTGCGGAGATACTCGGCAGCCACCCGAGCCTTAGGACCCTCGACCTCAGCGACAACCACATCGGTGATCTTGGCGCAGTAGCCATCGCTGAGGCTTTTATACTCTCCAGCGCGTCGCGTATCGAGTCGCTCAACCTTTCTGTCAATCACATGGGTGACGTCGGCTTTGCGGCCATTGCAGAGGCTCTTACGAAAACGAACAATAAGCACTTCACCGCGCTTGACCTGGCTTGCAACGATGCCGTCACCGATGTCGGGCGGGAGGCTCTGATGCGGGCGGTGCCACACATGCGGTACGTGTACTCCCTCGACCTGACCTCGTGCGACTTGTCGGACGACAATGCCAAGGCGCTCACGGAGGCGATCCGTAGCAGCCACACCAGTGTCGGGACGGTGGAGTGGTACAACAACCCGCGCATCAAGCTGCTGACAGAGAAGGCGCTGTACGAGGCTATCGAGGCGAAGGCCGCTGCGCGCCTCTCCCTCAAAGGCGACGGCTCCGTCGTCTTGTACGCTGGTGTAGCACTCACAGCAGCTATGGTGGTTGTCTCTATCATTATGCGGCAGCGGCAGAACTCTTAGAGGTGCACTGTGGTCGATGCGCGCTGATAGGCGATAAAGGAGGGGAGGGTGATAGACTTTATGGAGGCAATGCGCTTCACGAGGGATGCAGCGTTTGCGTGTATGCGTGGGAGAGAGAGGGGGTGGGCAGTTGTTTCGTGAAGGGATTGCTCAAGCACCTTGGCGGCCGCGGAGCCACGCTGCTGCGTCAAGGTTTTCTCCTCTTCAGCACACGGGAGCGCCTCCCTCATGTGCCCTGTGCTGTGTGTTGTACCCTCAAGCGACAATTCGCTACGTGCCGCTTCGCTGCGCGGTCGCTGCGTTTTCTTGGGCGTGGCTGTATGTGTGTCTGCGTGTGGGTGGGTGGGGGGGAGAGAAGGGGCGGCTCTCGCTCCCGCTCAGTACGCGCAGGCCCTCTGCGCCCACCGCCTTTCCTTATTCGTCTTCTCGTTGAGTGCTTTGCCACTCTTCTCTCGTCTTTCACAGTTTTGTGGCCACCACTGACGTATTTCCGCCCCAGCCATCTCAGACCTTTTGCGTGCATGGATTTAGCAGATACAATCAACCGCCCGTGCTACTCCGTCTCCCGCGTGATCTCCCCGTCGGAGGGGGAGGGCGTAGGTGGGCACGTGTGTGTGCGCGTGGCCTTGTGGTGACTTCTGTCGAGAAGGTGCTGCCCTCTGCCCCCCTCCCCCTGTCTCCCTCCATGAGCTCATACACGCCTGCGGAGTCCTGCGCACAGCAAAGACATCCTCACGCCGGAGAGAATGCCATCGAGCCGGCTGGAGGTCAAGCGAGAGGCAGGAAGAAAGAGGCGAAGGGATGCACACGCCTTTCTTCGCTTCAACGCTATGCCTCTGACAGGACTAGCGCACAAATGCGCGTCTCCCACATGCTCAGTGGTCTCCCCCCGCCTGACTCGCCTCTAACTTCCTCGTCCGACTACTCTGTCACGCGTCATCCGTCAGCGCCGCTGCTTCCCTTTACTCGCTTCCTCATATTTTTATACCACTTCCACGCATCATCGCCACCGCCAGAGTGAGAGCGAGTGCACTCGACCCTTTGCCGTTGCGCATTCCTGAACGCTCCTCACCGCCCTCACCCACTTCTTTGCTGCTGCGGTGTTTTCGCGTCCCCCCTGCCCTTTTCTCCACTGCAACGATATACGTGCTCGATATCGCATACACGCGCTCCGCACAGTCCATTAGCCATGGCGAACCCGTACGAGAGCGGCATCTCGGCCGACCCGTTCCGCGAGCAGCCGTACGCCTCTACCGGCGCCGCCGTGCCGCCCGCTGGGTCCGCGCCCTCCGCTGCCCTCAGCAACACCGGCGATCACCCCCACGGCTACGGCTCTGCCACGTACACGGAGGTTTCCAAGCAACTGTCGGACGGCAATGCAGGCGTGCCCCCGATGCAGTTGTACGCCGGCGATGGCAGTGGCACCCCGCCGCTAACCACGATGGCGCCCCTGCCGCCAACTGGGCCTGCCGCCGCAGGGGCTGACGCCGCTGCGGCCTCCCAGACGACCGCAACGAGCAAGTTCTGGACGCTCCCCTTCTACCAGCAATTCTTTGACATCAACACGCGGCAGCTGCTGCTGCGCCTCAGCAACACGCTCATCCCGATAAACCCGCCAGACTTCCTGATGGATCGTAACTGGCACCTCAACGAATCTGTTGGTGTTGACGGGACTGGTGGGATCGCGGAAGACACGACGCTTGAGGAGGCGGGGGTGGTGCTGTCCCGCAAACCGGATCTGTACGGCCCCTTCTGGATCTGCACCACCCTCTGGATGACCTTGGCGGTGGTCAGCAACATCATGAGCAGGATTGCCTACACAAAGAACAACAACACGACACAGCCGTGGAGGTACGACTTCTCCGTCGCTTCAGTCGCGTACGCCGTCATCTACCTCTACTGCTTCGTCTTTGGTGCCGTTGTGTGGGGCATTATGCAGTGGAAGAACTTGCCTGCCACTCTCACCGACACTGTCTGCTTGTACGGCTACAGCATGTTCATATTTGAGCTTGTGGCTATCCTCTGCATGATCCCGTCTAGTACAGCGCAGTGGGCCTTCGTCATGTTCGGCGGCGCCTGGTCCACAGCCTACTTGCTCATCAACATGTGGCACATGTGGAAGACGACGCTGGAGCGGAACTGGTTTATTGGCCTGGTGGTATTCGTGGCGGCCTTCCACATGGGCCTCACGCTCTCCTTTAAGTTCTACTTCTTTAACTACAAGCTGTAGCGATGGCGGGTGACCCGTGGGCGTGTGCGCCTGCTTGTGTGTATGCCAGCGCTGCGGCTGGCAACGGTGCCGAGTGCAGCGTGGTGTTTTCTTGCTGGGCTCTTCTTCGTCCTCACTTCATCTCCCTTTGCGTGCGAGCTGCGCTGCGGTGGCCCCTTCTCCCTTGTTCTCACCCCGTCGTGACGGCGCCGTTCTTCCTGTGCGTGTGCGTGTGGGGAGGGGGAAAGGGCACCAAGTCCGGCCCCTGCGTTTGCGTGTCGGTTTATGGTTGCATGACTGTGCCTGTAAGCGTGCATGCCAGCGAGCGCGCACACCGTGTGGGAGGAGGCCTCGATTGTCTCGCCACTTCTCGACTTGTGATCTTGATGGCGTCGTGCTGCGGTGCATTTTTGTCGGGCACAGGACGTTGACGAGGTTGTTTGTGCGCACCTCTGCTTAGGATACCGTACGCTATTCACTATGGATTCTGCGACGGAGACACGAGGGGACGAAGCTCCGCCCTCACCGCCGAGCTGAGAAGTGAACCTCTCCCTGCGGAAGAAAAAAAAACAGGCAAACTCCCTGAGGCCCCCCTCCCCCTCCCCCCCACCGCACACACGAACCCACCTGCGAAGAGGATGGATGTGGCGCACGCGCTCTCTCTGTGCGCGCGCGTCTCTGTGGCTGCGGATGCTCGTCCCTCCTCTCCACTCGAGGGTGCCGTTCATCGCCATGGGAGGACATGCCTCAGGGGTACGAGGGAAGGGGGCGGGGAGGCGTGGCGCAATGCCGCTTGCCGCCCACGCGCCTCACAGGAGATGAGAAGGGCAAGTAAGCGCCATCTTTGCATCACCTCGGCGCACACGCACGTACGCGCGCGCTTAGACATTTATGCACCCTTGCGCGTGCGTGAGAGAGTGAGAGAGACGTACCGCTTCTCTTGTCCTGCTTGCATGGCTTGGCTCACGTCGCTCTCGCCAACACCGACTCTCTGTGCGCGCTCATCGTCTTCGCCTCTTTTCTTGTCCTCGGAACCACACGGCCCACCTGCCATCCGTCACACGGCTGCACTCGGCCACCTGCTGGCTCTTCTTACGCATTCGGCCAATCCCCGCTCCTGCTCTGTGTGTGCATGCTCACGTTTCCGGGTCGCGCTTCGCGGCTGCGCAGGTTCTTTCACCCCTCCCTCATTTTTTTTCTCTCTGCGTCCTCGTCGACTCGGTCCGTCTTCGGTGAGTGCGGTGATGTACCGTGCCCCTAAAGCACTGACAGCGGCACTGCTGCCGCTCACCTCTTTAACCTTACAATACCGGAGAACATCTGCCGTCGTCCGCCAGGGAGCATCGACGACTGCCGACACTGTGCCACCGCCGGCGGAGGGGGCCGCCTCCAGCGCCTCTGCCTCTCCTCCAATGCCAGCACCGGGTTCCCACGCTGCCGCCGCCGCCGAGAGCGAGGCGCCGAGGAGCAAAGAGCGGAGGCGGAAGGGGCGCGATCGGGCCCCTGCCTCATCCGTTGTCCCCGCCACTCTTCAAGCCTCGAGAAGCCAGCGCGCCGGAGTCGCGACCAACACCGCACCGGCTGGTGCCTCTTTTCCACCGCCGCGTACCATTCTTGACTTCCCGAACGCGTATCAGCCATTCGACGCCGTCACGCCGCTCGCGGAGTTCCGAGAAAAGTATGACTACATCAGAGCCGATCAGCGGTGCAGCGAGGCACCTAGTGTGCGCGTCGGGGGCCGCATCGTGAGCATCCGCGACATGGGTGGTATTCTTTTCATCACCATCCGCAGCGGCGAAGCCCAACTGCAGGTGCTGCGGCAGGTGAACGAGTCCTTCACCAAGGCTGACCTGCGTGCCTTTGCTAGTACACTGCACACGGGCGACATCCTCGGTGCCACCGGCGTGCCGGGTCGCACCGCGAAAGGAGAGCTCTCCCTCTACGCGACGGAGGCCTCCATCTTGGCACCGTACGTCTGCACAGACCAGGCGCTGTGCCCCGACCTGAAGGGCTTCGTGCCGCTCACGGACACCGGCATCAAATACCGCTACCGCTTTGTCGACATGATGTCCAGCCCGTCCGTCGTGCAGCATTTCCGCAAGCGCCACGCCATCACGCGCGCTCTGCGCGACTTTCTCGACGCGCGCAGCTTCGTCGAGGTGGAGACGCCGGTGCTGCACTCCGTCGCCTCAGGTGCCAACGCGAAGCCGTTTGTCACGCACCACAACGCCAACGACGCGGATCTCTTCCTTCGGGTGGCCCCAGAGCTTCACCTGAAACAGTGCGTTGTGGGCGGCATGGAGCGCGTGTACGAGATCGGCCGCGTCTTCCGGAACGAGGACGCCGACCGCAGCCACAACCCCGAATTCACCACGTGCGAGTTCTACGCCGCCTATCACACCTACAAGGATCTGATGACCATGACGGAAGAGATCCTGCGCCACTTGGCGCTCGCGGCGAACGGCACCACCAAAATCACTGTGACGTCGTGCGTGGAAAAGAAGCCGGTGGAAATCGACCTTGCGCAGCCGTTTCGCCGCGTCAACGCGTACGACGCAGTGCAGGAGGCGGCCGGCGTCGAGCTGCCGCCCCCGACAGAGCTGAGTACGCCGCGTGGACTGGCATACATGTCTGCCATCATGCTCCGCTACAACATCCCGCTGCCGTCGGTGCGCACGGCTGCCAAGATGTTCGACAAGCTCATCGACTACTTCATCACTGATCGCGTGGTGGAGCCGACGTTCGTGACGGACCATCCGCTGTTCATGAGCCCGCTGGCGATGGAGCAGCGCACGCGGCCGGGGCTGTCGGCTCGTTTCGAGCTATTCATCAATGGCACCGAGTACTGCAACGCGTACAGCGAGCTGAATGACCCGCAGGAGCAGTACTACCGCTTTCAGCAGCAGCTGCTGGACAGGCAAACCGGCGACGACGAGGCGATGGCGCTGGACGAAACGTTTCTCAAGGCGCTGCAGGTCGGGCTGCCCCCAACGGCGGGGTGGGGGATGGGGATCGACCGCGTCGCCATGCTCCTCAACGGGTCCTCCACCATCCGCGAGGACATTTTGTTTCCGCTGCTCCGCCACGACGCCACGTCGCACGATGCAAAACGTCGGTGTAAGACGGCCTCTTTTTTCGGCTTCAACCACAACATGACGCTCTTCTGTCTCAACGCGCTCGAAGAGGAGATGCTGAAGCGCGCCGCTCCGACGGAGTCGCTCGAGAAGATTCGCCAGCTGCGCCAATGCCTGTCCACGATGCAGCAGCGCGACATGGTGACGTACGCGCCCGAGGATGGCGCACCGCGAGGGTGGCGCTATGAGGCAACCATGGCCGTGCTCCGCCTTTTCTGCTACCGCGGAAAGTACTGAGCTGCTAAGGGCAGAGCGGGTGGGTGGGTGGTATGGCGTGAGCGCTGCTTCGTTACGGCATTGCCCGCGCGGCGAACAAAGAAAGTGAAACAACTGCAGCTCCTCTGCTCACGTGCGCGTCTGCCTGTGCGCGCGCGCCGCCTCGTATTCTGTTGCGCGCTCGCTTATAGCATAATTAGGTGACTGCACTTCTCCAAGCATCTGCCGTCTGTGTGCGTGCGCATGCGCGAATGCGAGAGCTGCATCGCATGGCGTGTGTGTGGGCGCTGACCGCGTCGTGGTTCTGTTCCAGCGTCGTCTCCGACGTCGCACGCCGGCCCTTCTTTTTCGCTGCATGCGCCCCATGCGTCTCTTCTCCCTTTCTGTGCTCCCCTCCGCTATTTTGCTCTGCCTTGTGCCGCACCGTACTTCGTTCTCCTGCTGATATCTGTGTCGCCGCGAGTCTCTGCCGTGTGCCTGTCTCCAGCTGATAGAATTATTCGCACCATCATCATCTCTGCTTGTTTGGTTCTCTTGTGTCTGCGGTGCCCACTCTATCCCTGACCCCTTCTTTTCGCCTTGACTTGTGCTGCCTTTCCCCGCGACACGAGAAGGGTAGAGTGCACTGAGACGCACACCGCAGCCGGACTGACGACTGCACTCGCCTGCACCCTCACTCACTCCCCTCTTCGCCCACTCTCTCCACGGAGCAGACATCCTAAGTCACGTGCCCACCTGCTCCCCGATTCACGAGCACGTTCTCGCGAGCCCAGCAGAAGAGGGTGGTTGCGCGACGTGCACAGCCCGAGGCGACAAGAAGAAGCGATAAAAACGTAAGACAATATGCCCGCTGACGAGGCGCAGGCGCCCATCCAGGCGGAGGTGTATGATCGCCTCAAGTGGAATGGGTGGGGTGTCGAGGGTGTCCAGATGCAGATCGACAGCGAGAACCCGCTCTGGGTGCGCCACGTGGATGGCAAGCCCATCAAAAACTTGCTCGAGTTCCTCTACCAGGAGGTCAGCGGCGGAGTAGGTCCAAAGGAGATCCCGCCGCTGTCGCCGAGCATCCCGCTCGAGCAGGCGCTTGCAAGGCTCAACAAGCCGAACATCAACGAGGCCTTCATGAAAGACATCTCCGCGGTGCTGGAGAAGAGTCAAATTCGCCCTGACGGCAAGAGCCGCCTGTGCCACATCGTGGGCAAAAACTACCGCGACCTGTGGCGTGTGCGCAAGGGCATGGTCGAGCACACTCCAGACTGCATTCTGTTGCCGAACAGCCACAAGGACTGCGCCGAGATTATGGGACTGGCGCACAAGCACAACGTGGTCGTTATTCCTTTCGGTGGCGGCACCAACGTGACGGGCGGCGTCGAAGCAGACCCCTTCGAGCGTGCCCGCATGATCGTCTCCGTGGACATGCGCCGCATGAATCGCATGATATCGATTGACCGCGAGTCGCGTCTGGCCACCTTTGAAACCGGTGTGCTTGGCCCCGACCTGGACGAGCAGTTGTTCCGCCACGGCTTCATGCTCGGCCACGACCCCGACAGCTACATGTACTCAACCCTCGGCGGATGGATTGGTGCACGTGGCAGCGGGGCCATGTCGAACCAGTACGGCGACATTGAAGACATGGTGGTGGCTGTGAAGGTGGCAACGCCGACGGGCATCATCGAAACCCCGACCACGTCCCGCACGTGTGGTGTGGACCTGAACGGGCTCTTCATCGGCTCCGAAGGCGCCTTCGGCATCATTACGGAGGCCACCATCAAGCTGGAAACCATCCCGGAGAAGAAGCTATACGAAGGCTACCTGTTCCCCACTTTCGAGGCTGGTTTCAGCGCCTTCTACACGTGCACCGCCAAAGGAATTCATCCGTGCACGATGCGCCTGTACGACGAGGACGATTTTCGTATGAGTATGGCGATGAGCACCACCAAACACAGCTTCCTTCAGCGCCTGGTGAGTACGGGTGTCAAGTCCTTCCTTGAGAGGTACCGCGGCTGGAGCCTGCGCCGCATAAGCCTAGTGATTGTTGGCTTTGAGGGAACGCCGGATCGCGTCAAGTTCCAGCGCAGCGAGACGGCTGCAGTCTTCAAGCAGTACGGTGGCGTCGGTATCGGCCGCGGCGCGGGTGACACGTGGCAGGATAAGAAGTACGACCTGCCCTACATACGCGACTTCGCCCTGTCTCTCTCGCACTGGGCGGACGTCTTCGAGACGAGTGTTCTCTATTCGCAGGCGATCCCGTGCTGGCGCGCAGTGAAGGCCGCTGTGCGGCAGGTGTGGAAGGAACACGGACACCGCGGCTGGATTGGATGTCACACGGCCCACCAGTACAAGTACGGCTGCTGCCTCTACTTCACCTTCGCGAGCGCACAAAAGGACGACATGGACATGAAGATATTCCTCGCCATCAAGAAGCGCGCGACGGAGGCGATGCTGGCGCACACCGGAAACCTCACTCATCACCACGGCATCGGCTACGAGCACGTGCCGTGGATGAGCCGCTACATGGGGCCTAATGCGATAGACCTCCTCTTTGCTGTGAAGAAGAAAGTGGATCCAAAGAACATCTGCAACCCTGGCAAGTTGCTGCCGTCGCCTCCGCGGGAGAACGAGAGCGCCGCGGCGCTGAAGGCACGCCAGCAGAGGGAGTTGATGTTCGACAAGATGGGTGTGCCAGGAGCCGTCGCGTCGCACCTTTAAGCCGTCGGAAGGTGAGGGCAGGGATGTGTGTCCGTGATGCAGGCGCCGGGCAGCTTGCTGTCACATTCCTGTACGCGCTACTCCGTAGTTGCCTCGGGCAGACTCGGCGATTCGCTTCTTCTTCCTTTATTTCTAGTGCGTGCCAGGCGGAGCCATGCGCAGCAGCAAGGCCACACAAGTGGCCGGTGTCACGTTCCACGCGGAGACTTTCTCCTTGGTCCACCACCCCCTTCTTTTCTTCCTCACGCTGCCTCGCCCGTTCCCGTTGTCGCTCTTGACGCGACGAACCTTCCCCGGTGCTTGCCAGTGCTCTAGCGGACTCTTTTCCTCCTTGCCCAGCGATAGAGGTCGCCATTGCTGCGAGGAGGACAGCCACGCAGCCGCTTCACGTGTGCGCTGCTTTCATCCTCTTCCCTTGCCGCGTTCTGCACCCAAGTCGTGCACAGACGCGGGTCGGGGGGCCCCTTCATTCTTTTCATTCAGCCTTCGTGCTTCCCTAGCGATGAGGCACACTGCTCAGTGCGTGGCATCCAGGGCCCCGTGCACTTCCACTCGGGGTGGGGAGGCCAGGCCCCCCCCTCCCCCCCCCTTAACCCAGCCAATGTCGAGCCACCTCTGGTGGTGATAGGGGCAAGTGTCTGTGACGTAGGGAAGGCCCGCGCGATGTTTCTCTACTGGTGCTGGTGGCCAGGTCCTGGATGGCGTTGCGTTGCGGCAACCTGCGACAGTGCACAGGTTTGTGCCGTTCACGTGCTGGACGGAGTACCGGCCCAAGTCGCATGTACCCCGCCCCCGGCCCTCACACTTTGGCCGCTGGTGCTCGGAGGCCTGAGCCGCCCCGACGGGGATTCACCACATAGAGACCAGCATGATAGGGTGCGGCTGCGAGGCGACATGCGAAGCAGGTGAGTGGCCAGAGTTTGAGGCAGGGGCCGGGCTCTCAGATGGCCGAGTCGGCGCATTGCTGTTGCACATGTCGAGGGCTGCTTCGCACCACGCGGATGGTGGCCTGTGACGGGGCCGGGCGGGGGAGGGGGGAAGGAGGTCAGCGCGGTGTTTAACTAATGCTGTACGGCGGTGAAGCGGACACACGTTGGCAAGACGTAAAACCCAATTTGAGTGTTCTATCTTTTGTCGCCTCTTTCCTCCAGCCGACTCGTGGGCTGGTCGCATGCACTGTGGCAGGTCGGTGGTGGCCGCGCTGCCGGGGTGCGAGTCGTGAATTGCGGCCTTGCGCTGTCTGCGTTCATGGGTCTAATGCTGCATTGGCCCATCTGCGGTGATAGTGAGGCAGGTGACGCCACGCTTTTGTTTTATGTTTGTGCATCCCTCATTCCTATGTATGTGGGTGCTTGTGTGGAGCTTATTTCCCCCTGTTGCCAGCTGAGGCTGGCTCGGGCGTTTTCGGCCTCCGTGTCTTTCTTTCCTCTCGCCCTGCCCCGCCTGTGGGCCCCCCTTCTCGGTCTCCCTTCAGGCTCTCACGCGTGGTTGCTCCTCCCCTTGCCGTCGTCCTTCTCGCGTATCGTTTTTGGCTCTCGTCTGATGTGCATCGCCGTTGGTGGGTATGTGCGCAGGCGAGTGGCTAGCCAGTATGTGTGCCTGTGAAAGGAGGAGAGGCTGCGGCCTATGCTATGAAAGTGCACCAGCACGCCCACACGCATCACTCGGGGACAGGACGAATGCGCGGCGCTTTTGGGGCTCTGCAACACGACGCTAGTAGATAGCAAGAGATACAGCGCAGATAGACAGCAAAGACACTTTTATTCTTCTCTACGCGGTGATGCGCGGATGACGGAGTGTCGGCACTCGCGTCACTGCCGCGCATATTGCGGTTGCTGGAGCAGCTACCTGCCTGCCCCGTCGGGGGTTTGGATGCTTTGGTCGCTGTTTTCGAAGTTACACTGCCCGTGTGTGCTGTGCGAGTCGCTGGTGGGCTTGAGTGCACAGCCGTGCGAAGAGTTGTGCTCTTTCGTGTTGCATATCGGCACCGAGTGGGTTTCTCTCGGAGGCGACTCTGCGCGCTGTCTCTGTTCACCATCGCCGCTGTACCCCGCGGCATGTGGCCCGCCTCCACTAGGCGAAAAGAGCGACCTCATCGTATCTCTCCGTATCTCTCCGTTCTGTGTTTGCTCTCCACCAATTCGTGTGCATGTGCCTCAGAGAATGCGCTACGCCGGCCGCCTGACACTGTCTGCGCATCATAGCACGCATCCACCCATACACATACACACATACGAACTCGTACACTCAAAAGACGCCCCCCTCTCTCTCTCCCCACTCTCCCCCTTCCCGTCCGCATCTCTCTTAGTTGCCCTTCCTTGTGTCTTTGTAGAGGGGTGCGCAAGCACGAAGCGCGCCGTTGATTCCTTGTTGGTGCGCATCATGCGGTGACGGTGAGTGCGCAGAGACGATGGACACGCAGGGAATCTGCGCCATCTCGGAGTACGTCGCACGGGGCCATGACAGCGGCGTCGTGTGGGCGTGGTGCGCAGCGAGCCCTGCAGCGTTCGCGGCCGTGATAAGCTCCCCCTCCCGCACGCGGCAGGCCGCTCACGAGAGAAGTGTACACTACCTTCCCTCCTACGAGCAGAAGAGCGGCTGCGTGTGCACTGTACGGGTGGACCGCATGGGCATCACTCTCAACGACTTTCACCACCGCGTGCCGCCGTGGCTCGTGACGTGGCACACACAGCTACTTTTCCGCCTCTTCGGGCCCGCGGGTGTGGCGGTGCACGTGACGGACCTAGACAGCCTCGTGCTGGACTCGCTGCTGTCCGCCTGGGAAGGCACGCCCGTGCAGGTAACCGCCTTGACGTCGCGGCATCGTCTCAGCACCTGCGTCTCAGCCCACAGGCGCAGCACTGGCCGCGTCTTTTCTGCCCTTTCGGGGCTGCAGGACCTTGTTCTACTGCCTTCTCCGAGCGTGCATGGCTCTCTGGCTGTGGCTAAGTACGCGCCTCTCTTGCGCCGCGTCACGGCGAGTAAGTGTTGTGTGGAGTGCTTGAAACCGCTTAGTCAGCTCCAGCACCTGCAGGAGGTGCAGCTGTCCCAGACACTGATCCGCGACGCGGAGCTCCGCATTTTGGCGCAGCTTCCTCTCCTTACCACCCTTGACGTGTCTTCCTGTCCACACTTGTCCAGCCTTGAGCCCCTCGCCTGTGCCGCCTCCCTTCGAATACTGCGCGCTTCCAGCTGCGAGCGGCTCATGCTCGTGGCACAGCTCGGCACCCTCGCGACGCTGCGGATAGTGGACCTGTCGGGCAACGTGTTTCTCCCCACTGAGTTCGCGACGTTCATAACGCAGCCCACCTTGCACCTCCAAACCGGCTACTTTGCGCACATGCGCTGGCCTCGTGACGACCCGCCGCCGACGCAGGTGCTGGGCTCCGTCAAGCACCTCCACCTCTCCTACGGCACGGTGCCAAACATTCGCTGGCTGTGCGGCGCGCACAGCCTGGAGCAGCTCTGCCTGGACCACACAAACGTAACGGCCGTCGAAATGGCGGTTCTGGTGCAGCACACACCGCTCCTGTCTGTCCTATCACTTTCGTACTGCGAGCACCTGCACACAAACCTGGACTTTACCCGTTCGCTGCGCTTCCTCGCGACGCTCACCATAACACGCAGCAGCCTACCTTATCCTTTCCCAGAGCTCGTAGAGCTGCAGCAGTCCCTGTCGCTGACGCTCTCCTGAAGCGCCGCGGCGGAGTTTGGGCCATGCTGCGCATGGCAGATCCTAGCGACGATTTTGCTGGAACGTGCGCAGGCACGGGCTTGCTGATCTCTCAGCGCACCATCAAGGCCCTTACGCGGGTCGTTTCCCAAAGGCGTTCTTCCTTCCTCTTGCACTCTGGATGAGCGCAACGACGGCGCGACACTCGTCTGCTGTTCTGACGTCAACTCAGCGTCGCGTACGGACCCGCTGAAGAGCTGCAGCGGGTTTGTTTTTGCTTCGTCGTCGTCGCAGACGCAAGCGGCTGAGCTGACATGACCGTGCGCCGCCGCATCTCGAAGCGTTATCTCAGTAGACGCGATCACCTTAATAGGCTACAGCGAGTCGCACTAGTGCCCACTGGCTCCACGGGAGATGAGCACGACTGCGCTGCCGTAGCTTCCTCCCCGCCAGCGTGTACGACAGTGGGCGTGTATTCGTTTGCCTCGGTGTGCGCCGCTGCACACCGCCGAGTAGTTGCTTTTCCTTCTCTCGTCATGCAGGCGGCTTAATGTTGTGCGCGCCGGCTTCTCGATGACCCAACCTGCCTGCACACTGCTTCCACTGAATGACCCCTCTCTCTCTCTCTCCCCTCTCCCCCCTTTCGCGCACATGTGCACGTCTTGCCCTTCACATGGGGCCAGAGACACTAGAGAACGAGAAGGAAACAGGGCAGGAATAACGACTGGCGGTGATGGGGCTTAGTGCATCAGCGGTACCCTCTCTCTCATTTCCCTTGTGCTGCACGCCCAGCCGCTTCGCTGGTCCGCACGCCCAATAGAGCCCGCTCGCACAGTCGTCATCACGAGGGCCAGGCGCACCGCCTCCTGCTCCGCTCTTCGCCACGCCAAGCTTCCCCTTCTCGCGTTTGCGTTTGCTCTTCTTTCTGTTCGGGGCGGCGCCTGCTCTTGTGTGACGAGTCGGCAGCGCTTCTTGCGCCTCTCCTCTTCCCCGGCTGCATCCTCGACAGTTCTCCTCCTCGGCATCATGAACGCTGCACACGACCTCTACATGGAGTGCTGTCAACGGCACGGCGTGAAGCCAAACAGCGACATCGAGGCTCAGGTGATGGCGTCGGATCTCCTTCACATGCGACTGATCGATGCCTCGCACACCTTCCTCGGCCGCCTTGGCGTGCTCGCCGTGCTCTCGCTCGTGCGGCAGCATCGGTGCATAGAAGAGGTGCGCCTGCCCCAGAACAGCGTTGATGAGACATGCATGAGTCTTCTGGCAGACATTATCACCGACGCCCACCCGAGTCTGCGCAGTGTCGACGTCGCCGGCAACCTCCTTTCCACACCAGCTATTCGCCGAGTGTGGGCGGCGGCCCGGCAAAACACGCGCTTCACTCACCTCGTCCTGGAGGGCTGCGGGGTGACGGACGAGTGGGTCACACGGCTGCAGACAACGCTGCGGGCTAACGAGGATATGGAGCTGCACGGCTACGAGCCATATGGCATACCGCGCAGCCCTCACTCGTGGCACACCGTCTTTCTCTTAACTCTTGGCGCCCGCGAGGCGGTGCAAGAATACTGCGAGAAGTGCCTGCCTGCGGTGAACAAGTACATGGCCGCAGCGCGAGTCCGCGTGGCGGCCCTCACCCTCAGCGAAGGGGACTCGGCGGAGCAGGTCGAGTCCAAGCTGGCGCGGTGCCAGGACGCTTTCAACCATCAACTGACGTGGTGCGTTGCCCTCCTCGGCGCCGAGCCGTTCTCGAAGCCACAGCTGTCTGCGCTGGCACAGGTGCTGTGCCAGAAGCCGCCGTCCCAACTCCCACTGCGTGACAAGATGGGAAAACTGCGGCCCCGCGTCTACCGTGCGTCGCGCTCCTTCTTCTGCTACACGCCGATGTCATGGGAGGTGTCGGGCGGCGTCAACGACGTGGTTCCGGCAAGCCAGTGGCTGCGCAGTGCGGGCTGCGCCGGAGCCGCGTGTTACGAGTCCCTCACGGCGACGGTGACCGTGCCGGCGGCGGTGATGACACCGAGAAACCGAGTGGTGCGCTGGCAGAGCGACCTCTTCACCTCCCTTCAGATGACGTTCCGGGAACCCGCGGTGGACGGGAGTACGCCAGCCGTCGTGCACGCGGACGAGGTGCAGGGCCTCGAGGCGTCGCAGCTCTTCTACACCAACGCCGACGAGATCGATATGGTGCGCGGCTTTGTGCTGTGTGGCCGCTTTCACCCCAAAAAGACGGCGCTCGTGCTGGGGTACGTCTCTGGCCCCTACCGAGACAGTAGCTCCCCATTCATTCTCTACGGCGCCGGCTGCATTGGCAAGAGTAGCATCCTGTGCAACGTGGCGAGTCTGCTGTGGGAGGGGCGGCCCAGCGTGGGTGGCGAGGTGCCGGCGCGCGTGGTGTGCCACGTCGTGGACGTCGATCACTGCAGCGTTGCCGTGTTTTTGTACCGCCTTCTTCACCTCTTCGCCCCTGGGAGCACCCTTTGGTTCACCAGCGTTGATGCACTGGCGGAGGGTGTGCGGGATGCGATCCGCACCTACGCCGGACCAACGGTAGCTCTGTTGCTGGGCCGCATCGACCTGCTCGACACATGTGGGTGCCACTGCAGCATACTGGCAGCGTGGCTGCCGCATATCCTCCCCCAGGCGGTCCGTATCGTGGTGTCTCTCGACACCGAGAGCCCGGTGCTCCCGCTGCTGCGTAAGCGCATGCCGCAGCCTTTCGAGTGCTTGTGCCCGCCCATGGCGGACATAAACTCGCTGCAGCTCTTCAAGACGTATCTGAAGGAGAGAAACGTGGTGCTGCCCGGGATGGACATGTCTGAGCTCAAGTCACGCGGGGCCCTCGGCATGTCAGAGAAGAGCTACCTGCAGAAGGAAGAGGCTCTGACGGTGCTATACCCGCGCCTGGCTTCGTCGTATGCGCACCACCTCTTGAACACCGGGAGCGACGTTGAATCCGAGTACGAGGCGCACCTGCTGATCGAGGGCGCGCTGCCACCGACAGTCGCGGAGCTAGTACAGTCGCTGCACGACAAGGCTGTGATGCTGCATCCGCAGATCACTGTGGAGACGCTGCTCGTACTGGTTTCTCTGGCCCCTTTGCCGGCCTCGGAGCTGGTGTACATCTGCGAGGAACTGGGCTCGTGCCCCCGCCACACCACCCTTTCTGCCTTGCTGATGCTGTCGGACATGGGCCTCTTCCTGTGGTACAAAGATGCCACCGCCCATGTCGCCCACCCGATCCTCAAGACGCTCTTTTTGGATATCTGCCGCGAGCACGTGCCGCGACTCAGTGTGTTGCTAGAGTCCCACCTGTACAGACTCGTCGTCACCTACAGTGCGGAGGTGCCGCATGCGTTTTGGCACCTGGCGCCTTTGATGATGGAAAACGGCAACATGCGGCAGGCAGTGCAACTGCTGTGCAACCCGCTGCTCGTGGACGCCATGTTGCGGCGCGGGCCGGTGCACCGGCTGCACGTACTGGATGCGTTTCTGCATCTCCTGCAGGCGCGGACGTTACTGCGTGAGGTGGCCTCCCTTGTTGGTCCGCCTGTGCCGCAAGTGATGGCCGAGGGCCCTCTCATGTGCTGCCTCCGCGAGGTGGCGAACTACTCCTCCGACCTCTACCAGACGGCGCTCCTGCGCCGCTCCTTCTCGCCGTATGCTTCCGCAGAGGCCGCGACGAAGTGCATTACCCCGCAGCTGTTTCTGCGACCCCTTAACGATGGCCAGGAGAACACCGCCACGGTGTCGGCGCGCGTGAGTGAGGCGTGCTCGTGGTGCCACTGCAGAGGCGGCTGTGTGGTAGCAGCCACTAACGAGTCCGTGTTTGTGTTCACCTCAGACCTCGGCAAGCCCATCGCCGAGCTGCACATGCCCTTTGAGCGGCAGAAGCGCATCACGGGTGTACTTCACGCAGCCGGCACACGCGTGCTGGTGGCGAGCGAGACGCAGGTGCTTGTCTGGGACTACGAAAGCAACCTGAACTTCCTCTTCGCTGACATAAGCATTGAGGCGCGGGCGACGAATCTCGACACGTTCGGCTCCCTGCTCGTGGCCACCAGTACCGCCACAAACCAGCTGTGCCTCATTGATGTGCTGAAGAAGCGCATTGTGCGGGAGCTGCCGGACATGGAGGAGGGCGTTCGCCAGCGTGGTTTCTTCTGCGGCAACCGTCTACTGCTGCTCAGTCGCTGCTGCCTGTGCCTCTACGATGAAGAGATGAAGGAGTACGTCGCCTTTACACACGACAGCCTCGTGACCACCGTTAGCTGTAACCGCGACGGCCGCGTTTTGGTGTCGTACGCCGGCACATACCTGCACGTCTGGACCTCCGCCGGTGAGCTGCTGCACCGCATCGACGTTGGGCCCGATCCGCTCGTGCGGCTGCGCATGAGTGCCACTGGTGCCCACTATGTGACTCAGCAGGGCACCATTCTGCAGGTGTGGCGCACTCTCGCCGGAGCCGCATGCAGCACCCTGCGCAGCCCCTTCAGCGTGGACTCGGATATCGAGTACGTCACGTTCACAGAGGACTCTGCGAAGGTGGTGGCGCGCTCTGGGCCTTACATTGTCGTGTGGGACCCAGATAAGGGAAGCCTCATCGGCGCCGAGTCGGCCCCTGTGGGCCTCATACAGCACGTGGCAGTGCATGATTCCAACGTGTTCGCGACCACCACCACCGGCGACGTTCATTCGTGGTCGTTGGAGCGAGGACTCTCCTCTATAGACCAGGTCAAGGAGGGACAGCGCACCACCAACATTCTGCGAAACGCCAAGGTATCGACGCAGTCGGTGCGGAGCGTCTCGACGAACCGCGCAGGGACCCTTCTTGTGACGGTGGATGCAGCGCACTACCTGCGGCTCTACTCACTCATCACCGGGGCACCGATCGAGCACACCGTCGGGCGCGTGCGGAGCGCGGTGGCGGTGGGGCCCGATATGGTAGTTTTTATGCCGCAGGAGGCGAGCCACCTCGGCTTCTACTACCTGGGAGGGAAGACCCAGCTTGACAAGCGCGCGCTCCCCAAGACCGCGCTGCCAGAGGCGGACTACGCCCTCTACGTGTCCCCTGACGAGCTCTGCGTCGGCGTCACGGTCCATCAGTGCCACCACAGTCGCACGCTCATCTACGAGGTGGAGAGGGGCGAGACCACGTTGTGCCAGCTGCTGGGCCACGCAGGTCGGATCATCGAGGTGAGCTTCTTTGGCAGCTTCGCCTTTACGGTTGGTGAAAAGGACGCGTGCGTCCGGCTCTGGAGTCTCTCGCGCAAGGCGGAGCGCACGTCCTATACGCATCCCTGCCCACTGGTAGCTGCCGCCGGCAATGGATCGGGGATGCTTTTTTGCGTGGACGCCGAGGGGGCCGTCGTGCGTTTGCATGTCGACAACATCGTCTCTGTGAAGCACGCCGCCCTCGTCGTCACGAGCCTGAAGCTTCACGCTGCTGTGCCGCTTGTGCAAGCAAGCGCCATCCTGCAACTGTCCGTGTATAAGAATTACCTCATCCTGGTCCGGGCCACGGGCGAGCTGCTGCTGCTGGACACGCTGTGCGACGACGTCGGCCACCGCGTTGCCTTCCTCGATTGCCAGCGCGTGTGTGTGTGTACCATCAAGGACGCCCCTGTGCTCCTCACCGGCCACGGCCAAGGCAAGGTGATACTGAACTCGCTGCTGCACGCCGGCGTGAGAGAGAAGAGTCGCAGGTCTTCAGGACGGTAGGCGCCGCACTGCCATGTGTCTGGGCGTTTCTGTGTGTGTGTGTGTGTGTGGGTGTTGTTTCTCAGATGTAAAGTACGCTGACTTCGCCGCAGGAGGGGAGGAGATCGGTGGCACATCAAGCCAGCACTGCCACATTGGCCGGTGGCGTGGATGTCGATGCCGCGGTGGTTTGCACCATGGCCAGATGTCTGTTTGACGTGCCCTCGCCTTCCGCTCTTTCTTCGTTGTGTGTCTCCTCGTTTTGTGGAACCGCAATTGCCCGCTTCTCTTCGTCCCCCCTCCCCGCGTGCTTGTTTGTGTGCACCTGTCTCCCGTACACACGCACACCCATCGAGCACAACAACAAGCGATGCCCCGCCGTGAAACGCGTGCGCCGTGTGCTCTGCGCTTCTCGGCGCGCGGCGACGGCCATCATAATGCCAGAGGGAGAATCAAGCTCCGACAGTGACGGTCCGCATGAAGGGTTCTCGCAATGGGGCCGTGTAGGTCTCTCCGTTACCTCCGCTCCCGTTCCCCATCGACCGTCACCGCACGTGGCACGTGTAGGGGAGGGGGCAGGCGCGGCGCATCTTTCTTTGCGGCTGCTTCGCCCTCAGGCTCGGTGGAGCTCCCGCGAAACAAAAAGGTATCATGAACACGCGTGCGCACGTGCACCCAGGAGTGTGCGGTGCATTTACTTCATCTGCTTCTCTCTGTCTCGAAACCTCTCATGCGCTTACTGTGCTACGCAAACGCCCGCACACGCGCATAGTTCAACAGATAAACACCCATACGCACGTACACATATATCTCTGTACATCCATGCGTACGTGCAGTATAAACCGATAGGTATCTACCCACATAGACACACACACACACACACACACACACACACTTGCCCCCATCGACCTTAGTCTGAATCCGAGATTTAGTAGAGCTTCCCGCACAGGCGCACACATACATACACACATACGCATACACACACATATATATATATATATATATAAAGATATATAGACGTGCACCAACGCGTACATCTTCTTTCCGACATTTTGGTATTTTTACACATTTTTTTCTTGACATTCGCCTCAGCCTGGCCTTTCCTGCCGCCGTTTCGGTCGCTGCGGCTGGGAGAACGGAGTCCTCCCCACCACCACCACCACACACAGACACAAACACAACGAAAAGAAGGCAAACGAGGCATCGGAAGTAGAGGGTCTCTCTTCTCATCGTCTCTCTCCCTGTGCATCTTCTCCGCCACTTTGAGAGTCGGTGGCGTCGCACCCTTTACTTCTGTGCATACGAAGGCGCGTACCCGCGTTTGGCAGAGAGTAGCCAGCAACCATGCACCAGCGTCTGCTGCGGCCAGGCTGCATGAAGCGGTTGCGGGAGGATGAGGCTGGGGCTGATGCGCACGAAATGCACGCTGCTCCGATAGACCACCTCTTGGCCACTCCGCCACGTAGCACGAACGGACTGGCCTCGCTGATTCCGTCGAACCCGTTTGTGGCGCCGGTGCAGAACTCCCGCTCACCGTCCGTCTGCACCACCATCGGCACCGACGGCGGCCTGTCCGAGGACAGCGTCTTCATCTTAGACATCAGCAGTCACAGCTGCTCCTTCCCTCGTCGACGTACATCCGCGGCGGTGCCAAGTGAGGCGGAGGTGAATCAGTGGCAGCGGGAACTGAACGACTTCTTCAGGAAGCTAGATGAGCAACCGCTCCGGATTGCACCTCAATAAGCTGGGGAGGGAGCGGGAGACGGCGCGGCAGCGTTCACCAATGAAACCAGAGCTCCCACACACGTCGAGCAGCGCAAGAGGGGGGAGGTGGTGGAACAGCCGGCGTGACAAGGCAGCGCGAGGGAGCGGGAGGGTTGGCGAATGGAGAGATGCAGAACGGACCGACAAGGTTTCGGGCGATCGACGCGCTCACCATTTCCAGTAATCCGCCACCGAAAGCGCCTTATGGGAGAAAGGCAGTGAACTAAACGGAGTCTGCTGCTGTGCGCGTGCGTGGACGGCACTCGCCTGACGCTTGCCTATCTTCTTCGAAAACCTCCTCGTGCCCTCTTTCAAACAACTCTTGGGGCCCTAGCTCCACCAGCGCCGCGGCTGACGCGCGCTCTCTTCAAACGTAGACATCAGGAGGTCGAAAAGGGGTGTGATGCTGATGCTGCGGAGTACGAGCTCTTTTTTCATTTTCTTGGGATAGCAGAGTTGCGATTTTTCTCATGTGCCGCCTCACAGACGCCCTCTTCTCCCCTCCCCTCCCCTCACGCCCGTTGCGCCTCTCTTCGCACACCCGCACGCGCACCCGCTCATAGACGGTATATTCGTAGATGCATGCCAGCAGTTTTTAAAGTAATGTTTTCACCTTCTTTATTTGTTAGCCTGAGCAGTGAACTCCCCAACCGTTGTGACGAAGAGAAGTCGTGGAAACCAAAACGAACGGCAGTGGCCCTCAAGAGCCGCATAGATGGAGTCCGTAGCGCCTTGTGCTCACCCCAAATCTCTCTCTGCTTCCGTCCCCGTCGCAGCCGCGAGGCACACTTTCCGGCCTCCTCTAATCGCTTGTGGACCCCTTGCCTACACCTCACACTCCGAAGTACCCTGGCCGCGAGTACTCGCACACACACACACACGCATATATATATATATAGGGCACACTGCTCACACCTCTCGCACCCCATCAAGAGCGAATGGGGCAGTACACACGCGACGAGTGGTCGCTGTAGCGGCGCTGCTTCACTGCCCCCCCCCCCCCGATGCCACGCGTCGCGCTCGGTGTGCGCGTGCCGGGCTCGGGTCTGGATGGGCGGTCGCATGCTCACGGTCTGCGGACCCGATGGCGAGGGGGGTCTCCCTCGACGAGCGCACCCGCGTCTCCGTGCAGATCGCACCCGGGGTCACCCTGGGGGACTTGACGCAGGCGTCTGCGACGACGGCTGCAGGAAGCGCAGGGCTTGTCGGCGCGGATGCATTCCACGCTGGCGCACCGGGCACATGTAGCAATGGCAGGTCCAGGCTGCGCCTTCTACGTAGCCACCCTGCTAAAAACGAAAGGAAATGCACGATTTCCCCTCTTCTCACCTGCGTGCGATTTTATCCTGTTTTTCGTTTCCATGGCTCACACACGCACACACACACACACACACACACACACACACGTATGCTCCTGCCCCCTCCCCGACCATTGGCTTCACCCACTCGCTAATGAGTGCTCGACGATATCGGTGAGTACACCTGCACTTTTGTCAACCAGAAACGAAGGACACAACAGAGGCGAAAGAAAAAAGAAACGTTGCTCTTTCCCTACCCTGCTCAGAGGCGGAATGTGTCTCTGTCGGCCGACACCGACGAAGAAGCGGGGAGGGGTATCGCGGGGAAGCGCGAGCGACGTGCTTGCTTTGTGCGCCGACGTATGTCACCATGCATGCGTGAGTTCTCCCTCATTGCACTTCCTCACTGTTCTCTCTCTCTGTGGCCATGGTGCCCCATCTCTCTATCACTGCGTCTTCGTTGCTGCACTCTCTTTCCGCCAACTTCCTCAACGCCTCACCCTGCCCTCACACTCGCCTGCTTCACTGCGTTGACGCAAAGTAGTTACGCCTTCTCTCTCCCTCCTTGCGTTTTTCTTGGCTAATACACACCTGCTGCCTGTGCGTCCGTTGCACCTGCGCAGCTCTCATCCAGCGTTGTCTCTCTCTCTCTCTCCACACCCTTCTTCCGCCGGCCTTCGTCACCGCGTTTTTCGCATCCCGCCGGTGCCGTAAGCGTTGCCGTCGTTTTGTGATTCGTCTTGTTACTCTGCCACCGTCCCCACGACAGCTGCACGGAGGGAAAACGGCGCACCAGGACAAAGTGCTGCGGTCTTCGACATACGACGGAACGGCACCCGCTTGTGTATCGCTGTGTCGCCTGCCAACCATGCCGCGCGACGACTTTGACCGCCGCCGTCTTCGCGCTCTCTACGAACGCAACCGCCGTCGCGTTTCGGCGCTGGCGGACGCCCGTGACCGCCGTCGCGGTGGCGAGGACGACTACGCTGCGCCGCGCCGCTATGTCGTGAGCGAACGCCGGACCCGAATCGAGGGCTTTGGCCGTGGTGGCGCTCAGGTGAGCCGCGTGGTGCGGCGCGCGCGTGGTGGCCGCGATGAGCCGCGCTCGCGCCGGTTCAGCGACCGTGGCATCTTCCGCCGCAACGTCCGCGATCGCTTCCGTCGTGTTGAAGATTTTGAGGGTGAGGAGCGCCGCGAGCGGTTCCGAGAGGTGCGTGCGAGGCGCGGCGACGGACGTCGCGTGGAGGGCCGACGCTTCGGCGAGGCGCGTCGTCTGCGCCTGCGCAT
This sequence comes from Leishmania donovani, assembly GCF_000227135.1. Classification (NCBI taxonomy): domain Eukaryota; phylum Euglenozoa; class Kinetoplastea; order Trypanosomatida; family Trypanosomatidae; genus Leishmania; species Leishmania donovani. The sequence continues at coordinate 26,627 of NC_018257.1, read as the reverse complement.
GCGTGGCACCCGCGCTGGTCGTGTTGACCACCGCCGCGCTGAGGTGGACGGGCGTCGCCAGCGCGAGGAACGCGTCAGTGACGGACGCCGCCGCCAGGAGAGTGGGCGTCGGAACAATAACAACCAGGGCAACCGCGGCGGTAACAAGCAGGGTAGCCTGTCGCGCAACAACCAGCCTCAGCGCAACAACAAGCCTCAGCGCAGCCGCGAGCCGCAGATCACTCGTGAGGAGTTGGACCGTCAGCTGGAGAGCTACCGTAGCTAGAGGATGACGGACAGTGAGGGAGTGGCAAAAAAGTGGCGTCAAAGGAGCGGGGCGAGAGTAGAAGCGCGAGCCGAGGCTGGCGGTGCTGGAAAACGCGCTTCACCGCCACCGCCCTTCGACATGGCGCCTTCGCTCTCTCTCTCTATCTTGCTTCAGTCGCGGAGAGCAGTTGCTCTTCTAACATGGGCAGGAGGCGACGGCACAGGAAATGGGCGAGCGACGGCTGCGGCCGGGTGGCGTTCGCCTTGTTGTTTCCCACCCCCTTATCCTCTCTCTCTCCCGGATCGCGAGACAGCCGTTCAGAGGACCGCCTCGCTGCTCCTATAAACGAGAAAGGAAGGTGGGTGCATGCCTTGTTTTGTTTTCTGTTTTGTATGTTCTTGGCCACGCACACACGCATACGCGCGTGCCATCACCACTGGATGGACGAAGGCGGTGCGGCACGGGGGGAGCGTCGGTGTTGCGCGCTCCCGTGACGTCGGCTGAGCAAAGTGACGAAGGCAGTGCTCGGCCCCCACGGCCTTCTCTCAGTTGCAGGTGGGCGACGGAGCCTGCTGTTGCGTGTCGAATCGCACGTCGCCGAATACATGACGAGGGGAAGGGAGCGTTGGACGCGAAGAGAAGGTGGCGGGTGGACTGGATCGCCCACCTTCTCGACGAAAGACAATCGGCTGACCGGCAAAGGCAACTGAGGTCGATTCGAGGGCTGCAAAGAGCCGAAATAGACGTGAAGCGGGAGGATTGCATGCGGCTCGATGTCTTCGCTCCGAGCAGCCGCTGCTCTGTCCCCTTTCCTCTGTTGAGTAGATTGCACGTATAGCTCTCCCGCTAGCCACGACTTTCTCCGGCTTCGGTCTCCCTCGTTAGTTTTTCGTCCTTAAGGCTGGGCGGATGGGTGACGAGGGTGGCGCGGGCTGGCGGCGTGCGCATCGCTGATGGAAGCGGCACGACGTGGCCTCGTTTCTGCGCACCCGCAGAGTTGGTGCGTATGATGAAGGAGCGCTGCTGCTCCAGATCCCTCGTAGACACACCGCCAAACGGCGTGAAGACGATCTTTCTGTCTCCCGTGCACCAGTCTGGTTCTTCCGCCACGCCCTGCTCCTCTTGTCACGGCGCAGTCCTGTCCCTCCTTCCCACCACAATCCAAGCGAGCTTGACGTAGGCGATCGCACCACTGCCGTCGCACAGCCGCCTCAGCCCTCGTGCACGTGTGGGTGTATTCGCGCGTGTGCGCGTGTGTCTCTCAGCGTTTGCAGGCGTGTATGGACGGATTCGATATGAAAACAAATCAACACTCAAGTAGACCCGACGAGGGCGAAGGACATCGTGATGGAGGGCGCGGCAGCAGCAGACCTCAGCTCCCTTGCCCCTTGCCCCGCTTCCTTACCAGTGACGCACGCGCGTACCCGCGCCACGACATGTCCTCGAAAAGCTCTATGAGGCGTGAAGAGTGAAGGGCAGAGGAAGAGGACGCGCAAACCAGTGCTTCCGAGCAGACATTCCAGCGCCCCCTCATTCTCGGCCTCGCCTACCTCCTCGACAACTGCAGCGTGGTGGGGCGGGCGAGGAGCGCCACCAAATCTCTCCACGACGCGGCGAACAGCGAGCGGAGCAGCTACACACACTCTCAGGCAGACGCGCGTTCGCGCGTGTAGGTGTGTCGTTTTGCGTATCCACACTGCGCAGCAGCAGTTCTGTGGCGTACGGGCTGCGCTCTTTCCCCCTCCTCTTACAATCTGCAAGATCGGTGCGACTCACACGGTATACGGCGAATCAGTGCCACACACGAGCCACTCCCACCTCCCTCTCCTTGCGGACGTGAGGAGTGTGCAGGCGTTCGCACAAGCACGATCTCGACGGGTGAGCGTTGATGTGCACCTTCTGGGACTGATACGAGCGGGCAGGGAATAGAGCTGGAGAGATAGCGAGAGGTGATTTGTGGAGTGCGGTGGGCTGATTGACACCTATCTGATGCCTTCTTTCTCTGCTCGCACACATAAGGGCGAAGAAGAGGCTGGTTCTCGCGTGGTGCGCCGCTCCGACGTGTCAGCGCCATGCTACGGCCTGCAAGCGCCCCCACACCTTCCGCTTCCCTTTTCTTCTCACCTTCTCTTGACTTTCCATTCACGGTATATATATATATATATATATTTCGTTGCTGCGTAGGCTCGGCTTTCGGCTCACCCCTGCTTGTGCGCCTTCTCTTCCTCAGTCGTTTTTCAACTGAGCACTGCAGTGATGACAGGTGCGTTGATGAGGTAGTGGTGGTGGTGGTGGGGGGGCCGGTGCCGTGTGGGCGGCACCCCATGCACTCGCCTTCCACCGTGAATGCCATCCTTGCAGGAGGCGGCACAAGCGGCGCCGAGGCTCTTCTGGTCTCTTTTTCTTATGGCCTGTTCGTTTCCCGGAGCCTGCGTTTTCCTTCTTTGTGCTTCTGCACATCCGCCCTGTCGCGGCTGCCGCTCTCTCATCAGGTGCAATGTGGGGATGCTTCGATACGCACATCTGCCCGGAGCTGCGCGGCGACCGTCGTTAAGGACACGTATTAAACATGCGTGGAGCGTATGTTGTGCCGGGGCAGCACATCTTGTTGTATACGTGACTCCGTTCTTGTTATCCTTCTTGCTTTGAGGGGGGCCGATGCGGGTGCGTATGGGCATTCTATAGCACGGCAGACCCTATGTGGCAGCGCCACGATCCACGCCTAGCCATTCGATGTCTCTCCGCTGCGCACGCAACCTCACGGCACTGCTTTTCACGCACTGCGGAAGGTCCACGTTGCTGGGGGCGTGAGAAGCAACGCAAGATATCATGCCAGCGTGCACGCAGACGCGTATTTCATAAGGCGGCGGCATGCGAAGAGCTGGAGATGACGCACTTCATGAAACACACGGTTTGCTCACACACACCCATACCCATGAAGCTACACATATAGGCTCCCATGGAAGAACATTCGCAGGTCCTCACGGGCGCACCTCCTTCACACACACACACACACACACACACACGCACCGGCATGCGCGCCCCCTGTATCATAAAATCCGTGGCTTCATTCGTTCTTGTCTCTTATCTGCACTCCTTGCGACGACTTACTGCTATCCACGTCGCTCGTGTTGCATTCAGCTCATCTTCTTTTACCGTCGTATGCCTCGCCTTAGGCGTCCCCTCGGCGTTTCGCGTGTTTTTCTGTTTTCGACGTTTTTTTTTTTGAATCGCTTGCAAAAGGCCTGTCGCTGTCGGGGAAGGTAAGGCGGGAGGAAGGCTGGCTCCGCTCCTTGCACCCCCTCTACCACCGTTTCGAACGATTTCCCTCTTAGCATGAGCACCATCAACACGAGGGAGAGAGGCGATGCATGCATCTCAGCACCATTCTAACTCCGTCGCCAAGCGAGGCGGCGGCGCCAGCGTCGAAGATGCTTCATCGCGGGGTAGGCCATCACCTCTGTGCATCTGAAGGACAACGCGGGTAGAGCGCAAAGCAGCCCCTGCCTCCTCTCTTACTCTCGCGCTGCCTCTCGCATGCAGCCCCCAAGCCAATAACAAGCCCTCAGCCGCTGCTGTCACCACCTAAACGAAAGCGGACCCGCTTGCCTTTCTCTGCACGTGAAGGGTGCGCGCATGTGCTGTGAAACACCCACATCCCTGTGCGTATGCTCCCCCTCTTCCTTGCACACCACTTCCTCACTTCTCCGTCGAGCGCGTCACCTCACACAGGAGCGTGAGCACTGTCGCGAAATCCACCTCATCGCCCCCGGTGCACGAGGCTCCGGGGACGACCCCCTGCGCTGCAGGCTGCCACGCACAGCCTTCCCTCCTTTCCAACCGACTCTCGCATCTTTGAATTTCACGTGTCGTTGGCACCACTCTCTCGCCCGCTTATTTGTCCGGTCTCTTCTCGCCCTAGCAGCGGTTGCGCTTCTCCAGTGCGCGTGCATGCGGCGGCATTTGTTTCGGGACGTCTTTGAATGCGTGCTTTCTGATCCCTGTGAACCGTCGCCCTTGTCACTCCTCCGTTTCCATCGGCACACATGATCACGCACGCACGAGTTGAGCATCCGCGAATACCGGCGACGCCGCATGAGGAACAGAGCTGCTCACAGCGAGGGCGACGGCGTATCTGGTTTAGCTGCTTGCATGAAGTTCTGTTTCTCTCTCTCACCAGAGGTTGCTCTCCACCCTTTCGCTCCCCCCCTTACGCTCTCCGCTCGGGCACCGTGGCGGGCGCGGCCTTCGTGTCTGCAAGACTGCCGAACATGTGTGGGATGCCAACCATACCACCTCACCGTGCCGTCCAATCTTTCAGAGCATTCACCTACCCCCCTCCCCCCCCACCCACTCTACCTCACGCCCGTCCCCGCCTCCTCTTCCCGCCACTGACTTCGCTCCTCTCCGTCTCACTTTCTGGTCTTCTATCCCACCCCCGACGCTGAGCCATGATTGCTTGCACGTCGTTTTTCTCCACGTCTCATTAACATGGCAGCTTTCAATCCGGCACCGCTCTGTTCTCTTTTCACACACCCTCGCACGTCCACATTGCTGAGCCTCGCCTCTCTTCTTTACTAATCTCTCTCTCTACGCAGCTCCTCCGTCTTTTGCAGCTGACGCCAACCCCAATTCGCCTGTTGCATGGGACCTTCGCCGTCGTGTGCCTATCGCCAACTGTTTTCCTCTCGAGGGTGCGCGTGCCGGGGTTTTTTACGCGTTGAGCTCATTTTTTTCTTTGTCGCGTCATTTCTTGCTCCGTCTTGGCTCTCCGTGTGCGTTCATTGAACTTCGCTCCTCTTTTGCGCTTCTCTCCCGCCCCCTCTCACCCGCGCCGACACGCCTTTTTCTTCTTGTGTGCTCGCTGCAGCCGACCGACAGAAGCAGCAGCGACTAGGTGTCGTCTGCTGTCTGCTATGCGGGTCTGGTGCCGACGCCTTCTACTGCTTCCAGAGTCACCGCGGCCTTGGCTGTGTGCGGCAGACCTTCACTCTGATCTTTCCACCTTCACACCGCCCTAGATAAGCACGGACAACAAAGGTAGCGCTCATAGAAGGCAATTACGTGCACGATGTCAACCGATCTCGCGATTGTGACGACGGTCAGCTCCGACTCCGTCAGCCGCCTCTTCGGACCCGCCGGTGCAATGGACTTTCGGTCCAACCCGGGCATGAAGGACGAGTACGAGGATCCGAAGACGATCTTCAACAAGATGAAGCAGAAGGACGTGAAACCGCTGCCCGACATCAGCGTGTTGAAGGGAACCATCTACAACTATAAAAACCGCCGCATCATCACGCGCTGGCTGCGTGACGTGTGCGGCGCTTTCAACCTGCGAAGTACCACCCTGTGCCTCGCCGTCCAACTTGCTGACTCGTACATTGTCGGCAACCTGCACCAGCTTGAGCTGCAGAAGTGCCAGTTGGCCGCTGTCACGGCCCTGTGGATTGCAGCCAAGTTTGAGGAGATGGACGCAGACTTGCCGAATCTGCGCAAGATAGTGGACGTATGCGACGGGGCCTACTCTAAAGAGCACGTTCTCGCCATGGAGGAGGCTATCCTCAGCTTCTACAAGTGGTACCTGCCCCACACCACGGTGGTGAACCATGTCTATTTGCAGCTGCACCTCATCAATGACCCCGCCCTGATCGACTCGCAGCCGGAGGAGAATGTGCCACCCGTTGTCTCGGTCGAAGTCCTCGTGCTGGACGCGAACGAGGGCCGCACCTGGGTCAGCCTTGTCCTGGAGTCGCATGTGTCTCTGCAGGACTGCCTCGATCAGCTGTTCTCCGCCTCGAACTTGCTCTACAGCACCTCGACGTCTGTGTTTCAGCTCTTTGGTAGTTGCTTTCTGCTGGCGGAGCGCCTGCCGCTCACTGCGGTGGTGGGGAACCTCCCATTGGATGGCAAGGGCTGCCGTCGCCTCTTCCTGTGCTCCTCGAGCAGCCAGATCACCTCGACGTTTGCAGAGCGCGGCTCATACGTCATCCTGCGTTCCATCAACTCGGGCTTTCTAGACTTGTGCGACATCCTCACTCAGGAGGTGGTGACGCACGTGGAGTTTCTTCGCTTGTACAGCTATGTAACTGCCTTTGGCGTAATGGGGCTCGCGCTGTGTCTTGTGTCCCCAGACAAGGACGAGAACAGGCGCCTCCTGCAGCACGTGCACAAGAAGCTGGAAATCTCCGCTACGCAGGGTCTGGCTGTCGCGGACCTGCTTACCTCCAAGTATAAGGAGGCCCTGCCCACCATCCGAGAGGGCAAAAGCCTGCCGCGCCCGCCTGAGACCTTCCGCGATACGCTGTGCTACTGCTTTGATCGCAGACTGTCCTAAAGCGAAATAAAAGGAAGTAAAACATTCACGAGCGACGCTGGAAGTGGAAGAGATGCACGATTGCACACACGACTCACAAACGTGTTCCCTACGGTCGAGACGAGGGCTGCGGGGGAGGAGGAGAGGAGGGGGGCTAAAGAACAAGAGCTCATGGCCGCCGCAGCGGGCGGCAATCCTACTCTGCAGCAAAACAAGACAAAACGTGAAAACGGACAAGCAAGCGTAGAGTGAGGCAATGCTCGCTTTATACTCTGGTGGCTGTCATCCACCGACGTGTGGGCATGCGTGCATCGTGTGCACTCATGGTGCCCCTCATGGAGCTACTTCCTCACGCGCACATGTTCTACTGCGTGCGCTGCGCTTTCCACTCCTACCTCTTCCGTCATGTGAGTCCTGATGGAAGAAGAGCGTGCGCGGGTGACACTCGCCATCTCACCTCGCCTCGCCTTGCCTTGCCGCCACCGCACGTGCTGCAAGATTCCGCTCTTCTTCCTCAGCCGCGCAGTGCGGGCGCACACACACGCACACACACACACACACACACAGGCACACGACCGAATCCTGAGGCAGCTTTGTACACACCTACGCGCCGACGCGCCGCGCGTGCGCATTTTCTGTTGCTGTTCCCCTTCGCGCTTGCCCTCAGTGGCCCCGCGGAAGTGGGGCGCCTCGAATGGATGCGCGCCGTGGCTGTGCGTCTGTCCCGTCCGGTGCCGTCCTCGCCATGGAGTCGAGTGAACCACATTGCCAGTATGAACCCGGCCAACGTCAGTAGCTATCGCCCTTCGAGCAGGAGCCTGCAGCCAGGCTACTGCCCTCTGAGCACCTCACACCCGGCGTTTGGCCTGAAACAGGCTCGAGTCCCCTCGCAGAGGAACCGCCACCGCCTCATCTCTACAGAGCACCCCGCCTTCGGCACACGCAAGACGTTCTCGAGCTCCGACTGCTTCGAAGGGCCAGTCAGCGTGTCTGGTATCTTTCTCTCGATTGACCCGAACTTCACAATGGGTGGGCAGGACAGCATGAACCCCAATGCGCAGATTACCACCCGTGACGCGGCAGGCAATATGGCCCGTGCGCGCTACCGCTGCCACATCGAGTCAAGCGGTGGCATGAAGCTGGAGATGCTCGTGCGCGTGCAGATGGGATGGATCTCGCCCCGGGTGGTCTTCTCGCAGATCCCATACGTCATCCACCTCGGCAAAGGCATCGACGTCAGCATCCCGTTCGTGCTTCACTTCACCATGGTCTCCCTGCTCGACGAGCACGGCGACAACACCGGCAGCTTCTTGTACTTCAGTGGCACCCCTATGCTGGGCTTCTCTTCAGGCTTTAGCCGCATCAAGGGAGGTAAGATGGTGCTCAACCCCACCAAGGTGGTGGACCCGTACGTGGAGGTGTTCGACTTTATCGGGCACGTTCACTATCGTCAGATGGGCTTCGTGCTCTTCAAATGCCTTGGCTACCTGCTCTGCTTCCTGGCCTGCATTCCCGCGACACAGCGCATGCTGCAGTGCGTCCTGCCCGATCCGTTCCACCGACACAGCGAAAAGCCCCTGTAAAGCAAGAGCGAGAAAGGGAACGGTGCCAGTAGCGCGCGTCGCTCTTCGTGCGTAGCATAAGCATACGTTGCCGGCGCTCTGCTTGGACGACTCAAGTGGCTTCTCCAGTTGCATCTCCTTACTCCCTCTTGCTCAGGCTACAAGCGGCGGTGCCAGCGACAACTAGAGTAGATACGCCGGACTCCTCTGCTAGACCGGCGTCTCGGGCTGACTGCAGGCGTTGCTCCGCAGCACACTTCCCAGAGCGCATCCTGTAGCGAAGCTCACAGTAAGATCTTCTCCCCCTCAACGCCACAACAGAAGAAAACCGGCGAAGGCGAGGAAAACAATGCTCCCCTCTGCTCACACGCATCCTGGGAGGTCCACCTGTCTCCGCGCCCCATTCGCTCCTCATCCTGTGCGTGTGTGTGCAGGGAGGTGAGAGGATGGGGGGAGGGCGGGTGGGCGAGCCAAGCTGGCGCACTTCTGCAGCTACCTGCGCATCGCACAGAACGGTGGCGCTCGGCAACGCAGTGGGCACGTTGAATGCCCGTGCCAGGAGGAAGTACCGCGACGCTCGCGCACGAGTGTAGGAGTGACGCAGCGCCCATGATTGGCGCACACCCACGCAGAGAGAAAACGACTACATTCGTCGACTTCCACACACGCCCCCGCCCTCCCTCTTTCTCCCATGCGCTCGGGCTGCCCAAAACTCAACCGCTTCGTTTTGTCGACTTTGTGATCGCCTCCGCTGTGCTTCATTTCTCCTTGCCTTGCCACCTCTCCTTGCCCCTCACTCACGCCATACAGGTCTCCTTCGACGGCGTCGTCGCTACCAGCAACAGCGCAGCTCTTGTGCGTGCGTGCCTGTGCGCGTGCCATCGACCCCTTTACCCAGTCTCAGGTTGCCCGTTCACTTTAGAGCGCCACGATCGACGACCAACAGGGCCTCTCCAAGCAGCCAGAGAGAGGGAGAGGCACGAGCACGCGAGGTCGAAACGTACACACACCTTCACGCTGGAGAAGAGCGCGGAAGAGATGCAACGCTGCCTCGCTCGGCTGTTTCAAGCGGGCGTACATACACCGCATGGCTCGCGATACAATGCGGCACGGATGAAGAACTGGCCCGTGCAGGAGGTGCCGCAGAACTTTAGCTTCACGAATGAACAGCGCTTCAAGGCGAAGGCCGTGCCGCGAGACACGGGAAAGATCCCGCGCGACTTTCTGCTGTCCGTGCTGTACCGCAACCAACCTTGTGAGGTGGCATCTCTATGGGAGCACTGCCTGAACGATCCGCAGATTGTGCTGGACAGCAAGCGACACCTGCGCGAGGTCCTGCAGCAGGCCCGCGCGGAGGGGTTTGTCTCGTTCGAGAAGGACGCCGTGACAGACCGTTGGGTGTGCCACTTGACGCGTGAGAGGTTCGAGGAGGTCCGTGCGCTGGTGGGCGCGCGGGCAGAAGCGCAGGATTTGTACTCAGGCCTGCGCGGCGCGTCAGCGACGGAGACGTCGGCATACTCGGAGAGCTTCCGAGAGATGAACGAGGACACGAAGCGGGAGCACTTGCGCCTGCTGTCAGAGCAGGTGGCCGACACCACCACCCATCTCCGAAAGTTTCAGCGGATGGAGATGGACTACCTGCCGTACACCGACTTGAACGGCAAGGTGAACTTTATGTGGTGGTACGAGATGAGCGACACCCGCGACGCTACTGCGCTGCCAGAGGCAGCGGCGGAGGGCAGTCCGAAGCTGAGTGAGTAGTTTGGAGGTTGGTGGCTGGGGTGGGAAAGATGCACGTCTGCAATCCGGTGTGCGTTCGCTGCATTGACCGAGGCGATCGTTTGCTCGTACCGTAAACCCGAGAAGAAAACCATCGCCCACATCGCATAAGCGAGGCGACGGCTGCGCGCAGACGCAAAGTGAGCGAGGCGTGTGTGGCCGGGGGAACGTCGGAGCCGATTCTGCCAGCAGACGCCCAGTGCACCGACATGTGCACAGAGGAGATGGATGCAGGATGCTTTGCTGGGACGCTTTTCTTCCGCTCTCCATTGATCGCCCTCGACCCAGCTCTCCGCCGTCGCCGAACTCCACCTCTGTACGGAGTTTTTCTGTGTTTGGGTATGCGCGCTCGCTTGACTCCACGGCTGGTGCCTTTGCCATTCCAGCTAATCCTGTCATTCCTCATCGATGTCTCTCCTTTTCCGCCCCTCACCCCCTCCTCTGTCTTTTACACTGCCCACACACGCCGCTGGCGTTCTTCCTGCGTTGCACTGCATGTCGTCCTCCCTCCCCCGTTCCCTCCGCGATCTCGCACCTCTCTGCGCGCACCATGGCGCTCGCAACGGAGAAACCATTTGAAAGGAGCAGATCGTCCACGCCCATCGTCTTCTGTTTTGGCTGGGCACCGTGTCCTTTACACGCCTACGTCTTCGCCCTTCCACTGTGATTCTCTGTGCTTCCCTTTTTGTACTTTCCCCATCGGCGTCATCCACATTCTTTTCCTTCTCTCCCACCAGTTCGTCTATTGTGCTTTGTGTTCCGGGCTGAGCGCCTCGACGCCCACGCACTCTCCCCCGGCCACCTCTCTTTTCCCCTTGATCTCTCTTTCTCCAGCTGCATCGGGTTTCCCCTCTCTCTTCCTATCTACCGCGTCGCCGCGCTGTGCTCACCACAGGCGTGCGTCGTTGTCGCGCTCGTTTCGTGCTCGTCTAGATCTTCTTTTTCCACATCTCTCTCTGTACCACTGTGCTTGCGTGCCTGCGCGTCTCGCCTCCTCCGCCTCGTGGTTTCCACAAGAGGGCTTACACCCGCGCACCCATACATGGGCACTTGTGCGCAGCCTACGCGCCCAAGAGATAGAGAGAGACAGCTGAACCCATATCCATATACACATACACACACGTGCGCGCCGCCTTCTTTCCTCCTTTTTTTTTATCTCGCTCTGCCTTGCTGAGCGGGCGCGGAGGAGATCGGCGATATCATCGGTGGCCATGCACCGTCTTTCCTCGTTGTCCGAGGGGGATCTGTGCTTCTACCAGTCCACGTTGTACCAGCTGATCCAGGATGCTCCGATCGAGGCGAAGCCCGGCCGTGAAATGATGCGCACACTCCGTAAGGAGCTGGTACGATCGATGGAGCAGGAGGAATGCCCTGAATATTGCGCAGCCTTGGCGGACCTGTACAAAACCGTGACAGACACATTGATATCCGCTGCTCACCGCAGTGCCCCGCACGAGCTCATCAACCGCACCACGAGCGACTGCCGCATTGTCACGGACGAGGACGAGTATCAGTTCCACCAGGAGGAGGGCTTTTTCGACGACGAGGACGAGGATGAAATGGACTCCAACAGCGACATCAAGTCCACCGCCAAGGACGCAGAGCAGAAGCAGCGCAAGAGGGAGGAGACGAAGCGCAAGCGTCGCGAGGAGGAGGACATGCTCATGAAGGAGCGCAAGGTCACGGACGAGAAGGGGAAGCAGTACCACACCCTCGGCCCCTTTCCGCCGCCGCGGCTCACCGTGCGTGCCCCCACCAATACCTTTCCCAGCCGCAAGGCACTGCAGCAGCGCACCATCATCGAGACCCCCTCTTCCACGTCTTCGTCGTCGGACGATGATGAAGCGATCAACCAGCTCATTAGCAGCCGCTCCACCGAAGGCGGGGAGGCCGTGAACCACCTGACTGACTTTCTTCAGCCCCTGTCTATCGACTCGCTCAAGAAAGTGGGCGAGAGCGCCAAGGCGAAGCTGCGGCCCTCCTCAACACACGACGAATTCGTGTCCCAAATCGTGAAGACGGCGGTGCGGCTGGGCTGCGAGAAGGCGTGCGTCCTCATGGAGAAGCAGAAGATCATCGAAGATATGACGTCACACGTGCAAACGGGCCCGCTGCCTACGGCCGCCAGCATCGACTTCTTGAACACGCTGCCGGACCACCTGAAGCAGTCGCTGGGTAGTGTTCTGGGCCTTCCGGAGGAGAAGCCCCCGGTGGAGGACATGTGGGAGCGCATGGTGGCCATGGGCTTCCTCTCCGTGCTAACGAATCTGCGCTTGAAACCGCTCAAGAAAATTGCGAACGAGCTCAGCATCGTGCTGCCGGACACCAACTCAACGGAGAAGTTCTGCGAGTTTATCGTCTTTGCTGCCTTTCCACGCGAGCGCATTCGCGCGAAATTCTCCCGCGCCAAGCAGAAGAAGGTGAAGTTCACGGTGCCGCCGGACAGCATGAGCATCAAGGGCGACATGGGGTTCGTGACGTTCCACGTCAACAACATATCGATGCTGACAAAGGAATCGGAGCGTCATTACTCGCCGGAGTTCCACTTTGCCAATCTCAAGTGGAGCCTGCTGTGCATGACGAACAAGGAGTCGCTTGCGCTGTACCTCTGCCAGACCGGCAGCGTGCACTGCAAGTTCCTCATCACGGTGGTGAACAAGGCAAACCCTGATGACTCCATCTGTAATGAGGGCACGCAGAGCTTTTCCGCCATGTCGCAGGAAAACGACTGGGGGTTCAACAACGTCATCAAGTTTGCGGAGCTGCTGAATCCTGACCAGGGCTTTGTCACTGCCGATGACGACAGCATCACCATCGAGGTTGGCATCGTGTTGGTGGAGCCTCTCAAGACACCCACTGCACGCGAGAAAGCGCCAGTCGCCAAGGAGAAGAAGAACGAACCCCGCGTGGACGAGGCGGCGATGCTGCAGCTGCTGGCTGACGAGAAGGTAGAGCAGACGCGCAAGAAGCTGAAACAGGAGATCAGCAAGACCATCCGGGAGGAGGAGAAGACACGCAAGGACATCACACAGAGGGCCAGCAAGGCGTACCACGACTTGTGCGATCGCCTTCGCCAGGAGACGAAGCGCACCCAAAAGGAGGTGGCGGACCGCGAGCGCAAGGAGGAGCAGGAGCGGCAGCGGGAGCTCGACAAGATCAAGCAGGCGCAGGAGCAGACGGCGGAGCTCAAGAGTCGATTACAGTCGCTCAAGAAGGAGAATGCGGAGCTGATACAGTCGAAGCAGGATGCCACACAGGCCGCCAAGGAGGCAAAAAAGAACAGCGAGCGCATCGCCCAGGAGCTGAAGTTTGTCTTGGACAGGGTTCAATCGACCCAGCAGAAGCTTCACACACAGGAAAAGAAGCTTGCAGCGGCCAAGAGTCGCTACGAGAGCATCCTGGCCGAGGAGCCCGACACCCCCAGTCCGTCCGATGATGAGAACGACCTCATGAGCGAGGACCTCACGCGCTTCATCAACCTAATGACGGACGATATGTAATCATGCACTGAGTGCTCTTGCGATTGTGTGTGTGTGTGCGTCGTGCATATTCTCGGCGATCGGCCGGGACGTCTGTCTTGCCACAAACTAAAGCCACGCAAGGACATACAAACGCGCAGGCCTCTTGTAGCGCACCTTTCTTTTCTATCTCTTTTGCCTACTTCACTGCCACCTCGTTCTTGTCAGCAGTGTGGCAATGAGGACACCACTGCGTGTGCGTGGGCGCGTGTGCTGGTGTATGCGTGCTTACGTGTGTGCTTGTTTCAGCAGTTTGTGTTAAGAGTAAAAACGAAGGAACACGATGAGCGGAGCGTGGAACAACAGCATTCATGTAAAACAGAGATGAGCCGCCCTTTGGGCGGTGCCGGCATTTTGTCCGCCGCTTGCGTATCGCGAGCGTTGCCGAGCCGTGGGGAATAGAAAAGGGGCCGGAGGGTGTTTGGAGTGTCAAAGGGGAAGCACCGCAACCGCACACTCTTACTTTTCACAACGGGGGCTGGGCACGGGCCCACGGCCGATTTCTCGCACTCGTTTGCCTCACCCTATATTTTTCTTTAGCGTGTGCCGGTGCACGCCTCTGTAGCCCCATCTTCCACACCGGGAGAATGGTGTTGGCGAAAGTAGCGGCGCCGCACACTCAATTCTGGTCAGACTCTTTCCCCTCCATCTCGTACTCCCTCCCCTCTTTTGTGCCTTCCCCCTCCCTCCATCTCTTTGTTTATGGGCTGCGCTGTGTTGCCTTCACGCGATTGGCAGCGCACTTCTCGCCCATTCCACGTACGCTTACACACCCACCCACACACGCACAGCGGCTTTTCCCTACTGCTTCACTGGTTGCTGTTCGATTTTGCTCCCTTCCCTCTTCATCACCCTTGGGCTCCGTCCCGCCTTTCCTGCGCAGCCGATACCAAGACAGCTCCCTTCACGGGTTCAACCCTGTCAAAAGTGTGGTCATTCGCCTATCCTCCCCACATTCATCAGTGACACCGCAGGCGCGAAGCCAGTGCTCCGCGTGTACATTCTTTCTCTGTGTGTAGTGCCATCACGAACGTGCTGCTCCTCTGCTCAGCATGAACCTCCGCAATCCACACCTGCCACCGATTGTGGCTGGCGTCTTATACGGGTTGTCTCTCATCCTCTTCATCGATGGCATCGTTCTTGCCCAGCAGGAGGCCAACAAAGCGAATCGTTTCTCCTTTTTGCACTGTGTCCCTGCCATCTTCTCCACCGTGGGTCTCCTTCTTCTCCACCTCGTGTCGCCGTCTGAGGTCAAAGAGGGCGATGGGCGCGGCCGCGTGCTGCTCTTCATGTCATGGCTCGCCATGATTGGGTCTAGCGTTGGCGCCCTCGTCATTCTCTTCTTCTGCTATACAGGCAAGCAAACACGCACTCGCGCCATGCCAGGAGTGTCGCTCGTGCTGTACACGTGCACAGCGCCCATTATCACGTCTGTGCTGTGGTGGGGCCGCCGCGTAGTCGACAGTGACGAATGGTGATAGACGTCAGAGCAACCATGAAAGCCTGCGCTCTGCCACAGGCCCCGTGACGGGATAGGGTGCAGAACGCCGACACACATACCCAGGCCCATAGGAGGTGCTCCACGAAGCGGTAGGGCTACGTGCCATCCTCGCTCACTCATTTCTCTAGCGTCCAAAAGACGGGGTGGCCCAACCGTGCGCAGGCCTCACAAACTCGCCCACAGACCCTCTCACTTTCTCTCTGTATGCGCCTGCCTGTGCATCCGTGCGAACCTCGCTGCGAGTGGGCGGTTGCCGCACAACGAAAGCAAGAGCTTCACCGTCCTCTTTAGCTGTGGTGCTCCGCCGAATAACGGAAGGCGCCCATCTCACCTTGTGTGCTTGCTGTTGCCGCGCGCGCCGGCTCTTTCTTTCAAGTTTGTCATCTTCCGTTCTTTTGCCTTCCCTTCGTTGCTTGCGTGCTTGGTGTTTTCCCTTCGACTGTGTGTCTGTGTATGGAAGCGTGCATGCTACTCTGCCGCCTCCCCTTGCGAAGCTCTGTGGACGTCTGCGGCTTCATCTCCGTTTGCTCTCCTCCATGGAGCGGAGAGAGGCGCGGGGACGGTGAAGGAGACGCAAGCGGCGCTGAGCGTCTGACGGCCCTTCTCCCTCTTCTCTCTCTTTCTTCCCCCATGCAGCTTCGCGCCTGCGCATAGACACTCCGGGGTCTCCCAGCGCACACGCACGACATGACGCATCGCACACCCGTTCCAAGGTGGGCCTTTTCGTTTTCTTCCTCCCTCCCTTCTCTTTGCTTCTTTACCTTTACCACTACACTCATTCTTCGCTCTCTTTCTCTGCATGCAGGTATTGGGGCATTACTTCCGCACTTGTGCCTCGCATCTCCCTCTGTGACCCTCCACCCCGTCGTCTCACAAGGGAAGGACCTGCACGGCACTAGCTGAGGAGACGCTGCTGGAAGCGCTAGAGCCCTCTCTCTCTTTTTGCCGCCGACACCCACGAAAAGGACTCTCGAGCGATATTGACGCCCCTCCTCCTCCACCCCCCCAAAACGGCGATGCGGCGCCTGCAGCGGCGCATTCTCAGCGCACGCACGCCGGTGCGTTTATTTGACAGTGATGAGCGCTTCGGCAAGGAGCTTGGCTTTGGACACAAGATGCGCGATATCCCAGTACTGACCGGTAACCCGCGCCCAGTAGCTCGAGAAGAGTCGTGGCGGTGCGCGTACAAGCTGAGTGACCGTATGGAGTTCGTGGTGCGCGACATCCTCACAAAGAACAAGTGGAGCCCCTTAGAAGTGGATCGAGAGCTGGCGCACATATTCGAGCGCAAGGAGGTCGGCAGTCGCTCCTCTCTCAACACCTGGTCGACCGTGGAGGAGTTCCAGCGAACGCCATGGTACCGGCGCTACAAGCCGACGGATGACACAGCGGCCAAGTTCATCTCGTACGAGGCGATGAAGCTCCTCGAGAGTGCCTTGATTCCGCCTTCGCTACGCACGGACCCGTACGCTCACCTGCGCAAGAGGCATATGGAGGACAACTGGATAAATGACAAGTTCTCCGAGGACACAGCCAGGTATATTACGCGAGAGCGGCTGGCGCAGCACACGAAAGGGATGCCCCAGTACGGTCAAATGAGTCGCCGTAAGTACATGGAGTTCGAGAGAAAGTTTAGAAATATGCACGGCTCCAACATGCATGTGAATGAGATTTACTCCGCCTGGCTGAATTCGCTCGACGCCAAGGATGGCGAAAAGCGGCAAGATGAATGAGAGACGAGAGCGCGTGCGGCGAAGAAGGGCAGCGCGAAACGAAAAAAAAATAAAAAAAAAGGAATGGACGCGTGCAGCTCTCATGGAGATGGCGCATTTCGGGAGCGACGCTGTCGTGCTCCTCTTCGCTCTGCTTCCGCTGCCAATGCGCGTACGTGAGTGCCAATGACGTACACACATTGGCAGGCACACAAAGAAACCAAACACGAAATGCACCCTGATAACGTTGATTTCCCGCGCTGTCAGTGGATTGGAGACGTCAGATGCGCCGTGTTGAGGTGATGTCTGCCAAGTGTTCTCTTGCCGCGTTCTTCTAAGGCTCGAAGGGCCTTGCGCATTCCATCTTTCTCTCTCGTCCGCGCCATGACGAGCCTCATTCTCGCACGTGAGGTTTTGCGTAAGGCTCGCCTACAAAGGAGAGATACACACGAAAAAAAAAACAACGAACAAGTAGAAAGCAACCACGGACAAAATCTGAGTATCCACAGCCGTGACGAGATCGCCGTGTGCGCGAGTGCGTGGCTGCTTGAGCCCTCTTTTACTCGCGCGTTCTGTTCCCCTTCTTTCCTCTCAACTTTGCCGTTTTTTTTCTGCGTCTTACTATCTTCCTCACTTCATCGCCCTTTGCTGTGGGCGTCCACCTCTCGATGGCCGCGTACGTTCGTGAGGATGCGTGCTCGATGTGCGCCTCTCTCTGTACACGCACACACGCTTCTCCCCTTCTTTACTGGCGCAGCTTCGTCTTCTTTTTCTTTTGTTCCCTGCCGCCTGAAGAACACCGGAATTCGGTCTCGAGCAGCATGCCCTTCCGGGTGCTGAAGCCGCGGAGGGACGCTCCGCAGGCATTGCTGACGCCGCCATCGCGTGAGCAGGTGTACAACAACATCGAGGAGCGTCGCTTGAAGGAGTGGGAGAACTACCAAAAGGCTCACCGGTTCATGGAGGAGGCGCACACAAATCGCATTTTCCTCGACATCGGCATCGGTGATGCATTGGCGGGAAGACTCGTTGTGGAGCTCTTCGAGGATGTCGTACCCGAAACCGCTGCACGCTTTCACCGCCTCGTTACCGGCGAAGGCGGTATCCACGACCCAACTGGCGTCAAGCTGGACTACCTCTACACCCCTCTCGAGCTGATTGACCGCCAGCACGGCTACGCGCGCTTTGGGGATCTTTTGGCGTATGGCGTGCGTCTTGAGCCTCTGCGACAGGAAACGTTCAAGGTGCGCCACACCAGCCGTGGACTGCTCACGATGACGTCTTACGGGCCAAATCTGTGCAACACGTCTTTCGCCATCACTCTCGCCGCTGCGCCCTCTCTCGACTTCAAGCAGGTAGCGTTCGGCAAGGTGGTGGACGGGCTGCATCTGCTGGAGAAGCTAGAGTCACTCCCGCTGGATCAGGTGGGCCGCCCTCTAACACCAGTCATGATTGCGATCTGTGGAACCCTTACGGGAGAGCGTCCCCCAGGCAAATGGGCCTCGCCCCAAGACAGGACGGGCTGCGACGAGGATCTTGCATACGAAGCCATCCAGTGATGACGAGCAGTCAAGAGTCAAGCGCCTCCTTTCTCTGCGTTTGGAGAACTGCACAGACCCTGCTTGCCCACCCCTTTGTCGGCGTTCTCCCGCGTCTCCTTCTCCCCTCACCCCTTCCCTCCTCTCTTCTTGAACCATTGAAACGATGTTCTGTATTTCTGCATGACGCGGCACAGTCGCACAGAAAAAAACCAAGACAACGAAAACACATACACGACGAAAGCAACAGCCTCCTCCTCACTGCACGCGCACACAAACTCGCGCACGATTCGTCGTCGCCACCACCTGCAGGCCCCCTCCCCCCCCTCCCGATATATTTTCCTTGCTTGGGCGGAGAAAGGCAGCGCGGCGACCCAGGCGCGCGCGCCCACCCACCCACACACAGACGCTTTAGTGGTATCACATGGGCTGCAGTTATGCAAAACGTCGAACTCCTCTATGACGTCCTCTGACTGACCTCTGTGTGCTCTCCGTTCCACTGTTCCCTTTCTTGTTTCAGGGAGCGGCCCGATCTATTCCTTGCAGCGCTCCGTGCATGACACCCGCGTTGTTCTCTCTCGTCTACCTTTGCGCAACTCACTCAGCCTGTGGTGCGGTGGTGCTCCTCCTCCCCGACAAACCCCACACATACATCCACCAACACTGACAGAGCTTCTCCATAGAGCACAGAGGAGGTGCTGACTCGTCACCTGGTGCTGCCAATACGTCTTGCGTCGCCGCCTGCCCCCCTCCCCTCTGTGCTCGTGGAGCCCGCGCGCGCCACTCATGACAGGGGGTCTTTCTGCGAGTGGGGCGGCTGAGCCTCTGCCGTGCCGCGTGCCGTTTCTGCCCAAGCTGAAATTCCTCTGCCTTCACGTCTTTTGCGCGCTTTTCGTAGACCTCGTGCTGCGGCTGACGCGCTTCTTCAGCCGTGCACAGCTTAGGACAGAGGCAACGGCTACGCACGGCTCTCTTCAAGCAAAATCGTTCTTTAAGCTGGACAGGCTGGACAAGGTGCCGTACGCGGATCCGCCGTACAGTGGGCATGTCAGCACCATCCTGTGCGCTTTCCGTCCCCATCGGAGCATTCCGTATCAGCGCGTGGTTCACCCCGGCGCGGACGGCAACCCCATGTACTTGGACTGGCTGCTCACAGATTCGCGCCATGCCAAAGGAGTGTTCCTCATCATCCCCGGACTCGCTTCGTGGTCCGGTACCAACTATATCGAGCACTTCGTGTGGTTCGCCTTCACCCACCACTTTCACTGCGGCGTCTTCAACTCTCGCGGTATGGGTAACACACCCATCGAGACACCGCGGCTCATGTCCGGCAAGTGGACAGACGACTTGCGCGCCGTTCTACGCGACGGGCCATTCTCGCGTGCCGCCATTGAAAAACACTGTGGCGCTGGCATTCCTATTATCGCTGTCGGTTTCAGCCTGGGCGGCGTGATTCTGTCCAAGTACGTTGGCGAGGAGTGCCTTGCGGCTCGCGAGCTAGTCATGGACGCGGTCATGGTCGTGAACTCCCCTCTCGACTGCCTCGACTCCAACGCCGTCATGAACCGACGCATCAGCAAACTCCTTTACCAGCCAAGCATGGCAGGGGGCCTGACGGCGTATGCTCGGCGGCACGCCAAAGTGCTGAAGGATCTCCCCGGGCTTTCCCCGGATGTGCGCGCCGCCTTCGCTTCGGGGCGCCTGGAGAAGGTTCTAGCGCAGGTGAAGACTGTGCGCGACTTTGACCGCTTCATCACCGCCCCGAC
This sequence comes from Leishmania donovani, assembly GCF_000227135.1. NCBI lineage: Eukaryota > Euglenozoa > Kinetoplastea > Trypanosomatida > Trypanosomatidae > Leishmania > Leishmania donovani. The sequence continues at coordinate 6,691 of NC_018257.1, read as the reverse complement.
GCTGGGGTTCGCCACGCCGGAGGACTACTATCACCACATCTCCCCGATCGAGTGGCTACCGCACTTTTCTGTACCTGTCCTGTGCATCAGCGCCGCCGACGACCCGGTGACGGGAGAGCCACCCATGGCGAGTTTGGCTAACACCATGCAGTCCAACCCTAACGTGGCGCTGCTCGTCATTCCGCACGGCGGCCACCTCGGCTACATTCGCAGCGTATGGGACGAGTGGCTCGGGACGGAGACGGTGATGGAGAAAATCATCTACGAGGTGGCGGCCGCCATCACGCCCAGGCGCTAATGCGATGAACGCGATCTTCCGCACCCCGTACTCATTTTGTCTTTTGCTCCGTTTGCACTTTTCTGCGGTGGTGTCCCTTCTCCCTCCTCCTCTCCTCACCCCTTCCGTATCTTCGCTGGCAGGGCTGCTGCTGCGGCGAGTGACATGAGGCGTGAGCGTGCCATCGCCCATGCTGCGGTCTCTCGTTCTTCATCCCCTAGTACCGTCACGTGCGCACCTGTAGCCAGCCAACGTTACAGTCCCGCTCGGCGGTACTTTCCGTCGCACTGGAAAAGGACACGAATGCTTTGAGGTGGCGAGTTGCTGCAAACGAGGGGTCCCGATGTTCTTCTTGTCCACCACCGCTTCAGTCAGGCCTGGTGTACCGAAAGACTCTCTGCGCGGCGCTGCGTGAATTCGGTGCCGCTCTGCTCGAGCCCCTCTGCCTTAACTGTTTTTTAAGCATTCTCGGTTGATTCTTGACTTCTCTCTACACACTCTCAGTTTCTCCTTGACCTGACAAGTGTGGTGGCGCCACACGCATGCGTTTGCATCTCAGTATGACTGTGCACAGCAGTTCATATGCGTACCTCCTTCTTGTCTCTCTGCCTTTGCCTCTTTTCCATCAAATCGTTTCTCCAACTCTTTTATGTACCTCGGCCTCTCTAGCTGCGGTGCCGGAAGTCAAGTGGTACGTGTGCTCAGGGCAGAAGACTACGTTGCCGCTCTGCACTTCGTGCCGCCTCACCACCACGCATCTTCGTTGACTCCTCTTTCTCTCTATCTCGTGTATGTTTATCTCCGTTTGCCCTCTCCCCTCCCAACCACACACACACACACACACACACCGGAACCCGTAACATCTACATGGAGGCGAGCGGCAGCTATGCCCCTCCGCGCGTCCAGACTTCGCCAGCAGGACTCCCGAGTGGATTTGCCGCACCTTTTCGCTCACTACCTTGCACACGCATCCCCCTGATCGCTCTTGCACGCATTCGACATTACCTACTCTCTTTCTCTATACAACGTGTGGCTCTGTTCGGGACGCGGCACGCGTGACTAGCTCCTTTTACGCGATCGCACAGACCGTCTACGAGCGCAGCCAGTTGCCCTCCTTAAACCCTTCAGCACCCCCTCAAAACCCATCGCACGCATATACCTACCGTACCACTGAACCACCATGGCTCCATCCCCCCCCCCTGGATAGGCCTTCGATGCAAGCGCGACAGCCAGCCGAACTTCAGGCGCACGATCGGTACCGCCCCGACGACCGCGAAATGGCCGTGACCCGCCATCGCTTGTCCCACGATGTGCTGAAACGCGGCCTCCCGTAGGCGTGCGTGAACAGTGTTTTCGATAGCTCACTCCTATTTCTCGGTGGCTTCTTCGGCTGGCAGCGCTGCCGTATTGCCGCATCTAGGACGTCGTTTCCGCGTGCCGTCACTGACAGCCCGTTCATTCGGCGCGTCTTCACGCCAATGGCGCCCTTTTCCCTGCTGATCGTTACGCTCGCTCTTTCTGTCTTCCAGCTGGGCTTGCGACGATCAGCGTTGAGCAGGAAGCACATTCTTCTCCAAGAGCGGGTGCTTGCGTATGGCGACATTACCCTAGAAAGAAAATCCTTCGCGAAGACACCAAAGTTGCCACCAGGGGTGCGGCAGCGAGGGTGCCGTTACAGTCGGCACAAGAGCGGTGCGAGTCTCTTCGTGCACGCACTTTGACGCGTGCTGACGTCTTCTTCCGTCCTCCCTCTTCCTCCCACTTCCCCCGCATTAGTGGAGGCCCTCTTCTCATCTCTGCTGCCCCAAATCACAGCATGCTGAGGACACAAGCTTCCACTTGTTGGCACGCACAGGCGCGTACGCTCCTCTGGCTGCGGTAGAGATGAGGGCGAGCACTGTTCTTCTTCGCTGCACCCCCTCCCCCCCCTCTATCGTTCCGCTTCTCCATTCCCAAGTGTTCTGTTGTTCTCAGCCGCCCTCTCCTCTCACTTTCTGCTTTGCTCTTTTGCTTTTTATGCGGCTGCATCACCGCGCGTTCTCTTTTGTTTCGTCGTTTGCCTTCGTTGTTGCTCCTTATCACGAAAGAGCGGGGACAGAGACACCTCAGCGCAGTGAAAGGGACAAGCCCGTACGACGTAGGTGAGGTCAGAGCGATGTATCGCTGCTGATGTCGGCGGTGAAGCGCTGGATGCCGTGGCTTCGCAGCGACCTGCAGCAGTGAAGACATTTGTGCCATCCTTCTCATGGACAGAGTATCAGCGTAACTCGAACGTATCCCACCCCGGCCCTCGCACTCCCTACTCGTGTGGGAGAGTCTGTGCCATGGCGAGCGGAATGCGCCAGGAGTGGCAACCTCCATCATGGGGAAGTGCCTGTGAGGCGACATGCGAGGCCGGGGGGGGGGCGAATGAGTAGTATTCGAGGCAGAGGCCGTGCTCTCCGATGACTGAGTCGGCACATTGCTGTACCGCGCGTGTCCACGGCTGCTTCGCACCACGTGACGAACCTGTGAAAGGCCTGGGCCCGAGTGGCGTTTGACTCATGCTGTAGAGCGGAACAGGCACGCTCTAGAGCATAGGCTCATCTTGCTTGCTCTCCATCTGCTATTGTACGACCGATGCGCCACCGCCTCGAGTTCTCTTTCTGGTAAAAGCGAGCCTTTTTCATCGCTGCCGCGACGGGCATGATACATGAAGTATTCTATCAAGTGCCTTAATCGTGGCATCCATCTCCCTCTTTGCGTATATGGACATGAACTAAACCATCCCCGCTTTCCCAAGGTCTTCCCACCTGCTGCTTTTGTTTCCGTATTTCCTCCACCACCATCGCTCTCCCCGTGAAGCTGCTGCGATAACGGCGGCAGCGTAAGCACCCACACGAGTAGATAAGCACAACCGCACCATACAGGCAAGTTTCCTGCGGCCTGCTCGTACCACGCGTGCCCACAGATTCGCATTGCAGCATCATCCAGTGTATTGCTCCCTTCTAAAAAGCGATCTTTTCCCGCCTTCTGTCTCCTTTTCTTTTCTGTATGTGCCCCGGAGGAGGTCGTCGAGGGCGGAACCGTTGCGTTATTGGTGAGGTCTTGTGGTGGGATTGAATACATTAACATTTTGCACCTCATCCCCTTTTTGGGTATGCGTGCATGTCCAAGCTTCTCTCGTTTGATGCAGACGAACCCCTACCCAAGCATACGTATATATTTTAAGGAGAGAGAAGCGTTGTGTTGTGAGGAGCACCTCCGCCTTGCCTTGCTCTTTATATGTTTCCTTCTCTCCTTTTCCCTGGGCTCCTTCACGTGCACCCACTTGGATGTGCGAATCATTTGCTTCGCTTATGTGCTCTCCAGTTGCATGACTAGTTCGTCCGTCCAGACCTCCATTGCCTGCTCAAAAGCAACACAACAGATGATTTACTACAAAAAAAAGGGGAGGTAGAGAGCGTGTCGGCAGAGAAACAGAAGCACCACACAAATGGGGCCATGGTGACTGCTCCCCCTCTCTCCATTTTCGCAGGTTGATCTTGTGTCCTTGCCGATTTCCCGTCTTGTGATAGCAAAACGCGCCTCTTGTAGCAAAGCTGCTCGTGCTGAGAGGGGAGGGGGCGCCCAAGCTTCCACTGCTCTCTCCTCCGCGTAATTGGTGCTTTCCATGACGCCTGATGCAGGGGCATCTGCTGCAGTCGTGTCCGCGCGATTATGCCGTGGTCTCTCCTTGTCAGGCGCATTCTTTTCCTTTTCTTCCTCGCCCCTTTCTCTTTTGTGACCTGTCTGTGCTGGCTTTGAACTGCACTCGCTCGGGTGCGCATACGCACACCCGTCTTTTCCTGCTGCAGATTAAGCACCCAAGCAGTCCTGCTCACACGCTGTCCCCCTCTGCTCTCTTTGCCACGCAGCCGTTTTCATTTCCCCGTTTCCCCACAAAGCAGAACTACACAGACCCCGTCATCACCGCCATCGAGAGACATGGCCTCCAAGCTCCTCCTTGCTCTTACTCTTCTGCTGGCGATCGCCATGCTCGTGTCTGCTCAGACTTGCGCACCCGGCTACACTCCGGTGAATGGCGCGTGCGTGCTGAACTGCCAGGCGGCGCACTGCGATATCTGCGACCCCCACGACACAACCCACACCTCTTGCGCCACATGCTCCTTTGGATACCTTCTCACCCCCTCCAAGACGTGCACGCCCGCGTGCTCCATCGCCAACTGTGTGACGTGCTCTTCTTCTGGCAACAACGCGTGCCAGGAGTGCGCGCCGGGCTACCTCCGCACCGCCAAGGGCCTGTGCAAACGTTCAGGCAACTCGGCCAGCACGGTCGCCTCTGTCGCCGTGGCCAGCACCATCTTGGCAGCCTCCTTGTTTGCTATCGCGGATTAAGGGTTTTCTGCTAACTCACTTTTTTTTTGTCGTTCCGCTTTCCTAATTTCCTTCCTCCCATTCGCTCAACTGTTTGATTTTCGGATTTCCGCACAATGAAGACTGCGGCATCCCGATCGTCGGCAGGTTGCTCAGCGCCACAACTGACGACCGGTTCTTCCTTTGGTCTTGCATTCTGTCACGCGTATGCGCTTGTGCGTGTATTCACGTGTGCGCAGCTCCTGCACTGCTCCACTTCTCGCATGTTCTTTCTGCCGTCGTTGCTTTCCGTTTCTTCTACCCCTTCGAACTTTCACGATGCACGCTGAGCCTACACCCTGGTGCCATGCCACACCCACCGACACAGACTCGCCGCCACGCATATGTGATGAGGGGAGGTGTGTCGTGAGGGGCTGCTGCCCTCGAGGTGCGCTCTGGCACGTGACTGCTTTCGTGTCCCGTCTACTTTGCGTACGAATACCTCGTCGTGGTCGCGACTACAGCTTAGGAGTCGCAGAAGCTGTGATGAATGGGGGCTACACGGTAGCCGGCATGCACAACCCTTTCATTCTGCACGCACTGTCCGCCACCTGCATACCGGCGCACACCAACGCGACAACGTCGGGGTGACGCAGCAGACTTGCTCGCTTTGAGTGCGTAAAAGGCCGTGGTCGCTCTTTTCTTCTTTCCTATCCGTTTGCAGACGCATTCAAAAAGCCACTCGTTGCGGCCAAGTGGACTTCAGACTGAGGGTTTGATTATTCCGCATTTTTCTAGCTTTTTGTTTTCATTGCTTCACGTCCCCGTGGCCGAAGAAACAGCGCGTCCTGTCGCGCATGTGTGCGCAGCCCAACCCTGTCTTCATCCCCTACTCCTTTCTCACCACAGCAGCGCAACCATCAGCATGGCATCCATGTGCACATCGAAGAAGCCCCCAAGCCCGTTATAGAAAAGAGCGAAGCTGATTGCCCTAACAGAACAGAGGCTGGCCCCTTTTTCCACTCCCTCTTCCCCTCCAACATATGGCATCACCTTCGACCTCTTTTACCCTTCCTCTTCTGGTCTTGACTCTCTCAGGCAGCACCTCTTTACTTGGTGTCTCTATTTCCCCATTTCTCCCTCAGCCCCACCCTAGCATCTTTCTTTCATTGTGTAACAGACTGACCGTGCTGACATTGCTCGCTCCACAAGCGACTACACAGCGAGGCGCGAAATGGACGAGAGAGAGCGGGGGGATTGAGGGAAGAGGGCGGCTGAGTAAGTGAAGGAATAACGGTGTTCGGGGTTCCTTTCTTCTTTCGCCTTTTGCTTGATTTCTTTAAAGACGGGAATATGAAAAACGAGACGAGGTCGCCCTTCGGGCTGTTCTTCTTTTTTCCCCTCCCCCACCTCCTTCCCATGTGCATAGCAGTTTGAAGTACAATGGGCGAAAATCAAGGTGAAACCGACACGTGCACAAACGGAAGAGAAGTAAGAGACATCCGCGTGCGCTTTCATGGCACTGCAGCAGTCTTGTCTTTTTCTGAGAGAGTGCTACCGTGTGCGTGCGCCGCCATTCTCGTTTCCCCGCCGGTACCATTGACCCGGGCGGCCACCTCGCCCCTCTCCACACCCACTTCCCTTTGAAAACGCCACTTGTGGACAAAGCATGCAACACAGAAAATGAAAGGCTAACGAGGCTGCGGTGGCCATGTCGCCGTGACCGCCCTCCGTTGCTAGCACACCAGTAAAATCCCCTACTTCATCCAATCATCTCCATCTCGCCATCTGCTTTTTCCTCCCACTCCTCCCTTGCGATCATTCGCGCGCGGGCACGGCTTTTTAGGACAAACTTTCAGCCCATGCACAAAGTGCGTTACCGTGCTCAACTTCGCTGTTTTATCAGCGATTACAGCACAGCTGGCCGCCTTTGACACCGACGGTTAGGGTTTTTCTCTCCACTGATTCCTTGCACAGCGACACCCTCTCCAACAGGACGGGGGCGTGACGGTGTACTGGTGTACTGGTTAGGGTTAGGGTTAGGGTTAGGGTTAGGGTTTTTCTCTCCACTGATTCCTT